>NC_084561.2:46788823-46951323 GCF_033978685.3 Nerophis lumbriciformis | reverse complement strand
ATTTTACAGTCTGCTCTTCAAACTCTTTACTGCAGCAAATGTTCACACTTTAACAATTACAGGCTTGCTGGAATACATATATATATATATATATATATATATATATATATATATATATATATATATATATATATATATATATATATATATATAGTCAAGGTTTCTGTGGTTTATCTGTTATACAGTGCTCAATACCGGAGTAGAGCGGAATATACGATAGGTCAGAAAAAACAGAGAGGCTATATCATCCCTACAAGCCTGTTTGGCAGGTTGCCCTGCTCTTCAGGGGATTTTATTGAAGTGTCTGTGGCTGTTACATATATATATAGTGTACATTACATGGAGGTGTGGCCATTGTTGCACAATAGTGCCTTGCTTCTGTGATGAGACCAGTTGGTTGTGTTTGTTTAAAGTGGACATGCTGGGGTTGTATATAATAAACACGTTTTCTTTATATATGTAACAACCACAGACACTTCAATAAAATATGATATTTTATTTTAAAACATTTTATCGATTAAGAATCATTACAAGAATTGCACTTCATTCAAAAATCTATTTTTTTTACATATATATATATATATATATATATATATTGTTTTATCAATTTTAGATGTTTTTTAATTGATTAAGAATTTTTTTTTTAATACATTTTTTGGTTTTTTTGATCGATTTAGAATCGTCACAAGAGAATTTCAACTCACTCAAAATAAATGTTTTTGATATATATATATATATATAATATAAAATGGATGGATGGATATATATGTTGCAATTCTTACTTGAAGTTGTAACGATTCTTAATCAATAAACATTTGTTTGAATTAATACAACAAATATATTTATTTATATATATGTAAAGTAATCGATTTTCGAATGAATAGCAATTCTTACTTGTAACGATTTTTAATCGATTAAAAAAAATAAAAAAGTGATTCCTATATATATATATATATATATATATATATATATATATATATATATATATATATATATATATATATATATGTTTGTGAAAAGCAGAAAAAGTTAACAACCTATCATTATGTTAAACGCAGTAGTACCTCAACGTATAACTTTATAATTGGTTCTGTGACGGAGCTTGCAACTCAAAACGCCGCCTGCCTAATACATCACAATTTTAACATGCAACATGCCTTTTAAGAAAAAGCCATCTTTTGGGCGACTTCGCTCACTGCTGGTGCTGCAGTGTTCTTCCATCTGGTGTTTTCACCCGCAAGTAAGAGTGTCGTTCCATCTTCGAGCCATTCATTGCGTTTCCACTCCTTCTGATTCTTCATTCATCACTCCAAGCAACGTTTGTAAGTTTTACAATACAACTAAAACAATTCTTACTTACTAAAGCGTCCCATGTGTGATGTCTGTAGGAGTGTTTTCATGCTTGTTTGTATGTGCTATCGAAATAGCACCGTTAGTATTAGCTAATATGCAAACGAGTGTCTGTGTTAGTATTATTAACTTACAATGACATTTTTCTTTTATTGTTTCATTTTCACAAATCCCTCAGTAAATTCCCCAAAACGTCACCGTGGAGTTATTGAGTCTGTTTAGCTGATTGGTGTGCTAGCTTGCACAGCTAGTGGGTCCATGACCATGACTTCTGTTTTGTTTGATCAGCCATTTTACTGCCGTGTCACAGACACTGTTTGGAAACAATTTAGGTATGCAAATAAACACTTTGTGTAAATAACTCATTTCACAACATATATATCTGCGGCTTATGTATGGAAACTATTTTTTTCTTCTCAAATTTAGTGGGTGTGGCTTATATACAGGTGCACTCTATAGTCCAGAAAATATGGTAATTGTGTATTGTCTCCAGTCAAGCACGGTGGTAGTAGATTTATGGTCCGTGGGGTCCATGAGTGCTGTCGGCATTGGGGAGCTGGGGTTCATATACTATGCAGCCAGTCCAGGTACTACTGTATTTGGATGGATCCACTTTTTAATGGCTTGCCAGACACATGGCAACTTTTACTTTTGATTATTTATTATTGATTTGAACATGGCAGCCAGGTGGTCTCTTAATGGTCTCAACAAAAACACCCATGTCTCTTGAGAAAGGACAATTGAGGGCATCCTGAAAAGTAATAGTTTTCAGCTTCTCAGCGTTCCATTCCAACTGTCAATCAGGTCATTATTTGCCTAGTTGTCATTATTGTGTTGTGTCGTGGACACACACACACACACACACACACACACACACACACACAGGTCCCATTGGTTCTATTAAAAGTTGCCCTACAGTAAGTTGTTGTTGTTGTCCTAAGTGGTCCTGGTGCCAGCAGGCAGGAGTGGCGGCTTCGTCCCTGAAGGTCAATAAAGTCTTGTAGAAGTGACAGAGTTTCCCCGCTGACGTTTACAGCCAGAGTGTGATGGCTGCTCATTAGTCCTGATCAATTGTTGGAAGCTTGTGTCCACCCATCTTTGGAAATGAAACAAGCCTTCCAGAGGTCCTTCACCGTGTTCCCGCCAAGAGCAACACCAAAGATTAGAAACGGTGTTGACGGTTTTGCCACGGTCTTTTTCTAACGAGCTGACACACAGAGTGGGAGTGTAGGCTCCACTTTGGTGCGTAGAGTACAACAATGACTTGTTACGTGACAAATGAAACAGATTTATGTCATCTACTCCACACAGTGGTGAGGCTTACGTTAAAGATTATTTTTCTACATTAAAAGACCTCCTTGTGGTCGACAGAACATGTCACGTATAGATTTTGATCTTCCAGTCACTTTTTTGATTGTTTTGAGAGGCGGAGTTGTTAGATGCAAATGAATCTCTCCCCACCACGCTCCTTCACGCTGAGTAAGCATTCGGCCCCGCCCGGAAGCTTTTTTTTGTAGTTTTTTAGCTTTCCTGCTTTTATTGTGCGCTTTGGACACCGTCTTTGGATCGCCAGCAGCCATCGGTTTTGAGTGACTTTCACCACTCCACAACATCCTGGATGCTTTGTTGTCGGCACTAAGTAAGCAAAGAAGGAAACTTGGTTATGTACAAATCTGAAACTACTGGCTTAGGTTAAACTTCTACTTCTAATGCTGGATCCTAATGACACGTTGACGAGATCTACCTATTCACAATCAGGATAACAGGACATCTGCTGATTGGAGTAAGCGTTGGCCTGATCTATCGACAAACTGGAAGATGCTGGCAGCCATTCAAGGTACCCCCGAGCTGCCACAAATGATTGGAGGATGAGGGCGGAACTGTGGACACTCACAGTTTGGTGAGTGTTGCTAACAAGATGAATTTGAGGACAAGAAATAGACAATCAGAGTAAAAGGTTTGAATTAGTTTTTGCTCGCTCAAACACAACCATTCTAATCTCGATTGTTATCCCCGCCTGCGACGTGGCAAGGTCGTTGATTGAAGATGCCCCTCCAAGACAGTGCAGCGGAGGTTGAAACAAACTCCTTCTGTTGTGTGCGGTGGAGAAGGAGACGGCACTGAGACAGAAGCGTCGCTTAGCCTTGGGCGTGTTTATTACAATAAAGGAATGATGTGTGCAAGTAACCCAAATATGTATGGTGCAGCAGGTGTTGAATTTAGCTGAGTGTTACCAATAGTTGTTGAAGGTGCGTGTTGAGGAAGTCTAGAAGGTGCAAGGCAGGTACGGAGGTCCGTGGGCAAGCGAGAGGTCAATGGCAAGGGCGAGGCATCAGAGTCCGTGTCCAGGCGAGAGGTGGAGATCCGGGAAGGCAGCAAGGAGAAATTAGGGAATCCGGAAAGATGAAACACAGCTCGAATCCAGGGAACCAAGAGGAGCTGCAGGGTGACGACACAAGACGATGAGCACGGAGGGCAAGGAAGCATATATGCGAGGAGAGCTAGAGACGTGTAGGGCTTACTGTACAAGACAAGTAGCTACGTTCTGGCCTTAGAACGCATGATCCGCTGGCTTATGAAAGACCTGGAGCTTTCATCAGCGGCAAGTGTGTAGATTGTTGATTGAACGCTCGTGGGCGTGTCCCAACGCCTGCACAGAGGAGCGCACTGCAGACTGTGTGATGGCAGGTGCTTGAGCCATAACACCTTCCCTGTCAACAACACCTGGAAAGATCACCTCTGTTCCTTTGCCACCGCCAGCAGAGCGGCTCCAGGGCTACAGACTTGACACACACCCCTTGGATCATGGCTACATATGCACACACAACCCCCACCCCAAACCCCAAGCCTTGCCACCGCTTCACCTCACGTGGTATGACGGACAACGAAGCAGCGCCCCTAGTGGCTGGCAGCTTCGGGCCGGATGCCTGCCCCCTCCCTTCCTGCTGAAAGTCTTGCAGTTTCTGTGTCAATATCTACCATCCTAGTCACGTCCGTTGTGTCCTTGGGCAAGACACTTCACCCTTGCTCCTGATGGCTGCTGGTTAGCGCCTTGCATGGCCATCAGTGTGTGAATGTGTGTGTGAATGGGTGAATGTGGAAATAGCGCTTTGAGTACCTTGAAGGTAGAAAAGCGCTATACAAGTATAACCCATTTATTTATTTATTTATAATATGAGTATGTGTGCTTATCAGCTATCAAGTTTTTTTTTCTTGGCCCCATTCTGTGGCCCCTCCCCCATAGGAGCCCAGTCTGAGGTCGACTTTTTTTACTCTGTTTCCCTCCTTTTACAGGGTGCCCTAAACGGCGACCCAACACCATTCCGGTTCTGTCTAGCCGTATTATTTGAATGCAAATGTTGCTTTAAAGTAATGACGTTCACTCAGACTCTCAAGCTACAACACAATTGTTTTTACTTCCACTTTGTCTTGCTTTTGCTGTTTTTTCTGTGCACCCCCCTTCCTCCGAATCACAAACACTCTGTTGGTGTATCTTGAAGATGATTATCCACTGAGAGGGAGCTTCTCTAGCTTAACACGCCCAAGGGAGCCTCCTCACCCCCGCCATAATAGACAAGAACAAAAGAAGCAGAGTGAAGGACAGCCAAGAATTCCAGCGAGTTGCAACAAAGAAAAGTGAAATCTTCGACACCTCCTCCCTCTACGCCTCGTGCCGACTTGAGCAGCCATTAAACCTCCGTGCCTCCATTTTCGTCTCGGGCGGGGAGAGAGATGCTGACACATATTGATCATGGTCTGCTTACAGCTGCCATTAATTGGCAGAAGTATCGGTGTAATTATAAGAGCAAACAAGTCTTGTCTCTGCATGAGCAGTCTTGGAAAATTGTAACTGAGGTGAACAATTTCATCAATGATTCTTTTTCTGAGGGTGTCGCGGATGCCAGCATGCTTAGCTGTGAACGCCTTAAGAGCCGCTCTGGACTGCTCAACTCTCAGGAAGTGGTCGTAGGAGCTGGGCAGTGTGTACGGCTGGCTGACCCCTGTTAAACCCCGGATTTCCACAAGCTGGGTCACGGCCATACTTGCCGACCTTGAGACCTCCGATTTCGGGAGGTGGGGGGTGGTGGGGGGCGTGGTCGGGGGTGGGGCCGGGGGCGTGGTTGGGGGCGTGGTTAAGAGGGGAGGAGTATATTTACAGCTAGAATTCACCAAGTCAAGTATTTCATATATATATATATATATATATATATATATATATATATATATATATATATATATATATATATATATATATATATATATATATATGTATGTGTGGGAAAAAAAATCACAAGACTATTTCATCTCTACAGGCCTGTTTCATGAGGGGGGGTACCCTCAATCATCAGGAGATTTTAATGGGAGCATTCGCATACCATGGTTTATATAGGGCACAGAGTGGGTGGGTACAGGCTGGCCTAGGGGCGTGGTGATTGGCTCATGTGTTTCCTAGGAGGTGTTTCCGTCTATGGCGGCATGTTGTTACAATTTCGCTGCGCTTGTTGAGGGATGACAGGTCTGGACGGTAAATAATAAACAGTTTCTCTTTCAAGCATAGGTTGCATCTTTTATTACCACTATTGTAAGGTGTGCTGGATGCAAGAATTTGCCATGTTATTGAATATTCAACATTATTGTCTTTGAGGTCCCAAATGTGTTTGCTGAGTTCTGTGGTATTTCGCAAGTTTTTGTTCCTGAAAGAAGCCTTGTGATTATATATATATATATATATATATATATATATATATATATATATATATATATATATATATATATATACACTTGACTTTCAGTGAATTCTAGCTAGCTATATATATATATATATATATTTTTTTTTTTTTTTTTTTTTTTTTTTATTATATATATATATGTATATCAGTGATGTGCAGTCACTAGAGGCAGGTGAGGCAGGGCCTCACCTGCCATCATGGAAAGAAAAAAAAATGTAAAAAGAAAAAAAAAAAATTAAATTGTTATATGTATCCAGTGATTATACTATAAAGTTATTTTCCATTTAACTTCACCAGTTTTAGATTATTTTTATTCAAAATCGCTGAATTTTCACATTTGCCGTTCAAATACTGAGAAGAGACGGTGCGGTGAACAGCAGCCAGTTGAGGCACGTCACTCAGTGCCTCAACATGGATTGCGCAATGACTCGGCTAACTGCTGGCCTGCTGTGCAGTGAGACCGTATTGCTATATGAATTATATTATACATTTCCATAGTTTAGTTAGCTGAGGTATATAATGTACAGTGTATTTTGTCAACAACTGTATGTGTGTAACGTATTTCTTGTGCTGAGCGATCATAAAACGGCTGCAAAAGACGCACTGGCTGAGGCTCGCCTCCTGCACCCCCGCCGTAGAATTGTTATATCAACTAAAGCCCACACTTAAACTTTCCACGTGCAAGATTGAATCTATTTAAAAAAAATATTTCATAAGAAGCCAAAAAGTGCATAAACAATAAAGTTGGTGTTGGAGGCGTTGTGAATGACTGCAGGGACAAAAAAATAAATAAATTGTTATATGTATCCAGTGATTATACTATAAAGTTATTTTCCATTTAACTTCACCAGTTTTAGATTATTTTTATTCAAAATCGCTGAATTTTCACATTTGCCGTTCAAATACTGAGTTGAGGCACGTCACTCAGTGCCGCAACATGGATTGCGCAATGACTCGGCTAACTGCTGGCCTGCTGTGCAGACTGCAGGTGTACCTAATTCACAACTCCTCCAACACCAACATTATTGTTTTTGCACTTTTTGGCTTCTTATTAAATAACTTTTGTAACCTATTTTCATGGGCTTTCCTCTTTGTGATGTTAAGTTCCTGTTATGCGCTGTTATACAGTATATGCCTTGAGCTCTTATTTTGAAGGCGCTAAGAGCGGAAGTGATGTCACGTTGCGGAGGTTTTTGAAAGAAGGTAAATAAAGTGGTCCTCGTGTAAACTGGAACCTCCGTGTTTGTTATTTTGTAGTTTCATACAGTATAGGCGACATTTATAAACCCTCGGTTACACTTTTTTAAATAGATTCAATCTTGCACGTGGAAAGTTTAAGTGAGGGCTTTAGTTGCGGTGCATGGACTTAATTTCTAAGTAAAGGTAAGACCATAATAACGTTTTTTTTTTATTAAATGTGCTTTTTTGTGTGCTACAGTTTGTATGTGTAAAGTTAAAGTTAAGTTAAAGTAGCAATGATTGTCACACACACACTAGGTGTAATGAAATTTGTCTTCTGCATTTGACCCATCCCCTTGATCACCCCCTGGGAGGTGAGGGGAGCAGTGGGCAGCAGCGGTGCCGCGCCTGTGAATCATTTTTGGTGATTTAACCCACAATTCCAAGCCTTGATGCTGAGTGCCAAGCAGGGAAGAATGCTGGTATGAGCTTTTAAACATAACCCGTTAACTGCTGCCAATCAAATGGTGAATAAGATACTCTTTAGGGTTCATATGTTTGTAAATCTGACTGTGATGAAGTCAGTGCCTCACCAGCCATCAACCTCACCGCACGTCACTGATATATATATATATATATATATATATATATATATATATATATATATATATATATATATAAGAAATACTTGACGTTCATTGAATTCTAGCTATATATATATTTATGTTATTATACATATATATATATATATATATATATATATATATATATATAAGAAATACTTGAATTTCAGTGTTCATTTATTTACACATATACACACACATAACACTCATCTACTCATTGTTGAGTTATGGGTTGAATTGTCCATCCATCCTTGTTATATTCTCTGTCACTATTTTTCTAACCATGCTGAACACCCTCGCTGCTTCGTCTCCTTGTTGGGTGCGCAGTTGTGCACTGCACTCTCTAAAAGCCGTAGATGTTATTGTCACATATGCATGTACAGTAGGTGGCAGTATTGCCATGTTTAAGAGTGTCACAACATTGCTGTTTACAGCAGACGAACTGCTTTATGGTCGAAAACGTGACTGCTGTTGATGTGTGATGTTGCCGCGCTGGGAGGACGTTAATGAAACTGCCTAAAAATAAACCTGGAGGGGGCGTGGCCTCCAGCTCCGCCAGAATTTCGGGAGATTTTCGGGAGAAAATTTGTCCCGGGAGGTTTTCGGGAGAGGCGCTGAATTTCGGGAGTCTCCCGGAAAAGGTTGGCAAGTATGGTCACGGCTGTGGTGCGTAATCGCCATGGTGGCGGACTCGTTCCGTTTTTATTCAAGTCAAGGGGTTTCCACCGCCTGCCGTACGGCACCGCAATGGGGTGTCCGTTCCGGATCCCTGCGCTACATATACACAGAGCTTCTACTTTTGCCGGTCTTCGCAACATGGTGGATCATTTCAGCTAAAATCTGCTTGTGTTAGACAGGAAGTCATGCACAAACACAACATAAATTAGCCGGTTTACTTTCAAAATAAAGTAGTCCGTCTTTAAGGCGAATCGTAGTTTACAATTTGAAACGTCTTAATGGGCGGGGACGAACATGAAGTCAACTTGTCAAAGGTTTTCAGACCCAAATGCTGATTCTGGAGGTCCAAATTTAAAGAATTATATACAGGCATATCCTGGGTTGCTATGTGGGGTCCTTGGTCAAATTTCAGCTGATACGGGTAACGGGTGTAGAAGGATTGTCGTTTGTGGGAGTTGTGTGTGTGTGCAACGCTTGCAAGGGATGAGGTTGCTGTTGTGTTGTTGCTTGCTCAATGTGAGTAGAAAATGGTGGCTTGTCAGCATACCTGTGACCCTGCTTCTTGTCCAAAGTCAGGCGAGATAGAGTCCAGCATACCTGTGACCCTGCTTCTTGTCCAAAGTCAGGCAGAATAGGGTCCAGCATACCTGTGACCCTGCTTCTTGTCCAAAGTCAGGCAGAATAGGGTCCAGCATACCTGTGACCCTGCTTCTTGTCCAAAGTCAGGCAGAATAGGGTCCAGCATACCTGTGACCCTGCTTCTTGTCCAAAGTCAGGCGAGATAGAGTCCAGCATACCTGTGACCCTGCTTCTTGTCCAAAGTCAGGCAGAATAGGGGCCAGCATACCTGTGACCCTGCTTCTTGTCCAAAGTCAGGCGAGATAGAGTCCAGCATACCTGTGACCCTGCTTCTTGTCCAAATTCAGGCGAGATAGAGTCCAGCATACCTGTGACCCTGCTTCTTGTCCAAAGTCAGGCAGAATAGGGTCCGGCATACCTGTGACCCTGCTTCTTGTCCAAAGTCAGGCGAGATAGAGTCCAGCATACCTGTGACCCTGCTTCTTGTCCAAAGTCAGGCAGAATAGGGTCCGGCATACCTGTGACCCTGCTTCTTGTCCAAAGTCAGGCAGAATAGGGTCCAGCATACATGTGACCCTGCTTCTTGTCCAAAGTCAGGCGAGATAGAGTCCAGCATACCTGTGACCCTGCTTCTTGTCCAAAGTCAGGCAGAATAGGGTCCGGCATACCTGTGACCCTGCTTCTTGTCCAAAGTCAGGCGAGATAGAGTCCAGCATACCTGTGATCCTGCTTCTTGTCCAAAGTCAGGCGAGATAGAGTCCAGCATACCTGTGACCCTGCTTCTTGTCCAAAGTCAGGCAGAATAGGGTCCGGCATACCTGTGACCCTGCTTCTTGTCCAAAGTCAGGCAGAATAGGGTCCAGCATACCTGTGACCCTGCTTCTTGTCCAAAGTCAGGCGAGATAGAGTCCAGCATACCTGTGACCCTGCTTCTTGTCCAAAGTCAGGCAGAATAGGGTCCGGCATACCTGTGACCCTGCTTCTTGTCCAAAGTCAGGCGAGATAGAGTCCAGCATACCTGTGATCCTGCTTCTTGTCCAAAGTCAGGCGAGATAGAGTCCAGCATACCTGTGACCCTGCTTCTTGTCCAAAGTCTGGCAGAATAGGGTCCAGCATAACTGTGACCCTGCTTCTTGTCCAAAGTCAGGCAGAATAGGGTCCAGCATACCTGTGACCCTGCTTCTTGTCCAAAGTCAGGCAGAATAGAGTCCAGCATACCTGTGACCCTGCTTCTTGTCCAAAGTCAGGCAGAATAGAGTCCAGCATTCCTGTGACCCTGCTTTTTGTCCAAAGTCAGGCAGAATAGAGTCCAGCATTCCTGTGACCCTGCTTCTTGTCCAAAGTCAAGCGAGATAGAGTCCAGCATACCTGTGACCCTGCTTATTGTCCAAAGTCAGGCAGAATAGAGTCCAGCATACCTGTGACCCTGCTTCTTGTCCAAAGTCAGGCAGAATAGGGTCCAGCATACCTGTGACCCTGCTTCTCGTCCAAAGTTAGGCAGAATAGAGTCCGGCATACATGTGACCCTGCTTCTTGTCCAAAGTCAGCCAAGATGGGGTCCAACATACATGTGACCCTGCTTCTTGTCCAAAGTCAGACGAGCTAGGTTCCAGCATACCTGTGACCCTGCTTCTTGTCCAAACTCAGGCAAGATAGAGTCCACCATACCCCTGACCCTGCTTCTTGTCCAAAGTCAGACAAGCTAGATTCCAGCATATCTTTGTTCATAAACCAGATAAGTGTTAAAAAAAACAAAAATGAATTAATTAATTTCAATCGAACAATTAATCCAGGTTTAGTGATAGAAATCTTACTAAGGAAGCACAGATGTCCGGGACTCAAGCTGCCTCTTTCAGGACACAGAAGAATTCCCTGGCCAGCTGCAGGACATAGTCCATCGAGCGTATCCTGGGTCTTCAACGGGACCTCCTCTGGGCATGCCCGGAATGCCTCACCAGGGTGGCATCCAGGAAGAATCCAGATTAGATACCCGAGCCACTTCAGCGAGCTCTACACTGAGCTCTTCCCGGATGACTGAACTCCTTGGACTATCTCTTAGGTTGAGTCCAGCTGCCCTGCAAGCAAATATATCCCAGCTGCTTGAGTTCATTGTTGCTCTATTAGTCGCTAAACAAAGATCATGAGAATAGTTGGTAGGAACATAGATTGAACAGTAAATCGAGAGTTTGATCTCCTGGCTCAACTTCTGGATTCTTGTTCAACTTTTCTTCACCTTTTTTCTGAGATTCTGGGTCAGTTTTTGATCTCACTTGACAAACTGTTAAAGTTCTGAGATGTACAGTCTGTTTTCCTTCATCCCCTTGCATGTGTCCTTCATGATCCCTTGACTTTTTATAAATGTGACTTTGAGGAGTAACCTCCCAGTCAGACTGAAAGTAAGACTTCAGTTTGTCTCGATTCCTCGCTGGAAATGCTTTTAGCTAAAATGAAGGTTCATAGTCCACTTGTTGCCTGGTGATTGATCCTGGTTTTGTTTCATGAAGTTGCAGCTGCATTCCATCCCTAACAACCGAGCGTGACATGGTTGCTGTCCCTGTCCACCTCTGCCAGCCAAATCCAACATTGAAAGATTTATCTGTTAAATGAGAACCTGTGGTAAACAAGCTAATCTGTTTGGCGGCGCTCTCGGTCATGGCTGAATAAAACATTTGACAGCGCTAAGCTCCTGAATCTTGCTATCTCTCTCCGGCAAAAAGGCTTCGCTCCGCTTCCCTTCGGGCTCCTTCGTTGTTAATCCCAGCGATCGCATTCTTTTCCCCGCTGCAGGGGCGTGGCCAGACTTGTGTCTGCTCTGGCAGAGACTTCATTATATGATTGGCGACAAGCTAATGCAATCATGCACGTCACGTGTCTCATGGCGGCCATGGGAGCAGCACTCCACTTCTCCCGCAGCCTGGCACCTCTCCACTGGTGACAGCTTCTCTCCCACGACTGATCTTGCAAAACCTCCTTTGATTGGAACCACCTACTGCACCACTTTCATCCCAGCCTTGGTTTTGGCCTTCAGGTCCTTCAGGCCAAAGTTTTCTGCTGCTTTGTAAATGTCACGTTCACTCTGCTTTCTTCTTTTTCACTCTGTTGTCGTGTGCAAAGTGACGGTCACACATTTGGGTTTATTTCTGACTGTTGCTCATCATAACCTTCTTTGGTGACTACTCATGATGTTGATGTTGACTCTTTGTGTTGATGATGATGCCAATGTTATTGTTCATGTTAAAGTTAAAGTAGCAATGATTGTCACACACACACTAGGTGTGGTGAGATTATCCTCTGCATTTGACCCATCACCCTCACCCCCTGGGAGGTGAGGGGAGCAGTGAGCAGCAGCGGTGGCCTCGCCCAGGAATAATTTTTGGTGATTTAACCCCCAATTCCAAGCCTTGATGCTGAGTGCCAAGCAGGGAGGTAATGGCTCCCATTTTTATAGTCTTTGGTATGACTCGGCCGGGATTTGAACTCACAACCTACTCATCTCAGGGCAGACACTCTAACCTAATGTTGATGTTGATGTTGATGTTATGTTGATCTTTAGGATGATGTTAATGTTAATGTTAATGTTGATGATGTCGATGTTAATATTGTGTTGATGTTGATGATGATATTAATGTTAATGTTAATGTTATTGTTGATGATGTCAATGTTAATATTATGTTGATGTTGATGATATTAATGTTAATGTTAATGTTGATGATGTCAATGTTAATATTATGTTGATGTTAATTTTAATGTTGATGTTGATGTTGATGTTGATGTTGATGTTGATGTTGATGTTGATGTTGATGTGAATGTGAATGTTGATGTTGATGTTGATCTCTATTACGTGGCTGTCAGGTTTGTCACTGACAGTTTAGTTAAGTTTTGAGTTTTTCCTCTGTCTGTCTTTATTTCCTGTAAGTGCTCTTATTTTGGTTCTATTTCCTGCTTGTCTCCCTAAGTGCTGTGTCCCCTCAGCTGTGGCTGATTGGCACCTGGCCACACCTGCTGTCAATCAGCCAGCTACTATTTAGTCCTGCTTTGCCCTCCAGTCAGTGTTGGAGTATTGATTGTCAATGTAATTAATACTCGTCGTTGTAGCTGTGTCTACTTATGTTCACTCTGCTCCTGTCACAGGAAGTGTTTTTGTTTCTTGTCCACAGTTAGCCTTTGTGCTAGTTTTTTTTCACAGCCAAGTTGGTTCTCCGCTTTGTGCGCGCCTTTTGTTTGTACCCTTTTGTTTGTTCTTGTTTTAGTGTTAAATTAAATCATGTTTTCCTGCACCACGCCTGCCGTCTCTGCAACTTGGGGTTCGTCACCAACACCATGTGACAGTGGCTTCACAATGAAGGGTGTTTATTGCCTTCAACTGCTTTGTTCTTGTCAGAGCGCATACTACTGGTTGCATAAAAACAACCGTGTCATGTCGACTTTGGCATAACTTCCGTATATTATTTTGGTTCACGTATTCTTCTTATTGTCGGAGTCAGAGTGCGTCTTTTCCCATTATGCAAATGGTAGAGTGCCCTCATCTTACGTCATGCTCCATGAAGCAGGAAGTAGTCTGCCATCCATGAAGCAGGAAGTAGTCTGACATCCATGAAGCAGGAAGTAGTCTGACATCCATGAAGCAGGAAGTAGTCTGTCATCCATGAAGCAGGAAGTAGTCTGACATCCATGAAGCAGGAAGTAGTCTGTCATCCATGAAGCAGGAAGTAGTCTGACATCCATGAAGCAGGAAGTATTCTGTCATCCATGAAGCAGGAAGTAGTCTGCCATCCATGAAGCAGGAAGTAGTCTGCCATCCATGAAGCAGGAAGTAGTCTGCCATGCATGAAGCAGGAAGTAGTCTGACATCCATGAAGCAGGAAGTAGTCTGTCATCCATGAAGCAGGAAGTAGTCTGCCATCCATGAAGCAGGAAGTAGTCTGCCATCCATGATGCAGGAAGTAGTCTGCCATCCATGAAGCAGGAAGTAGTCTTCCATCCATGATGCAGGAAGTAGTCTGCCATCCATGATGCAGGAAGTAGTCTGCCATCCATGAAGCAGGAAGTAGTCTGCCATCCATGAAGCAGGAAGTAGTCTGACATCCATGAAGCAGGAAGTAGTCTGGCGTGGCCCAAACCAGCAGATGAAGGCAAAGTCTGCGTATTATTCAGTCTTATTTTCCATGGCTTTAAAGGTGCTCACTTGCACAATAGTGAGACTTGGAGTCACAAGTCACAAGCGATAGTGTTGGTCTTGTGTGTTTTCAAAAGTAATGACTTTGCAGCAGTCTCATCAGTCAGCATAATTAGCAAACTGCTAATTTCTCATTTCACCCGTCATGGCCCATTAAACACTGATGCACATATCCCATAATTAGTCCGGCAGGAATCTCTTATTTAAATTCTGGACAAATTTGTAAACTCACACAACACACACACACACACACACACACACACACACACACACACACACACACACACACACACACACACACACACACACACTCTCTCTCTCTCTTTTTGAGACATTATAATAAAATGCTAAAATGCAGCAAACGTGAACTTTTGCTTTGATTGTAAAAGTCTGGTTTAGGACTGAATGTGGTTAAGTTTGTTAAACAATGTTTTTAATGTTAGAATGACATGTGTAAAGAATAAATAAAACAGTTAAAAAATATATATAATATTAATATTAATAAATAAACAAAACAAAAACAAAAAATAATAATAAAACATGAAAAAAAATCTATAATAAAAAATAGAAAACATTAAAAACAAAAAAAGAATGACACAAATCAAAAAGTTTAAAGAATTACAAATTTAAAGTAACAAATAATCAAATCAAATAAAAATGGATAAATAAACAAACAATTATGAACAAATAAATAACACAAAAATAAAGTTAAAAACAAAATAGAATAATACTAATTAGGTTTTAAAATTTTAAAATGTTGAATCATTAATCAATCAATCAATCAATGTTTATTTATATAGCCCTAAATCACAAGTATCTCAAAGGACTGCACAAGCCACAACGACATCCTCGGTACAGAGCCCACATAAGGGCAAGGAAAAACTCACCTCAGTGGGACATCGATGTGAATGACTATGAGAAACCTTGGAGAGGACCGCATATGTGGGTAACCCCCCACCTCTCTAGGGGAGACCAAAAACAATGGATGTTGAGTGGGTCTGACATAATATTATGAAAGTCCAGTCCATAGTGGATCTAACATTTAGTGAGAGTCCAGTCCATAGTGGATCTAACATAATAGTGAGAGTCCAGTCCATAGTGGATCTAACATAATAGTGTGAGAGTCCAGTCCATAGTGGATCTAACATAATAGTGAGAGTCCAGTCCATAGTGGATCTAACATAATAGTGAGAGTCCAGTCCATAGTGGATCTAACATAATAGTGTGAGAGTCCAGTCCATAGTGGATCTAACATGATAGTGAGAGTCCAGTCCATAGTGGATCTAACATAAAAATGAGAGTCCAGTCCATAGTGGATCTAACATAATATTGTAAGAGTCCAGTCCATAGTAGATCTTACATAATAGTGTGAGAGTCCAGTCCATAGTGGATCTAACATAATAGTGAGAGTCCAGTCCATAGTGGATCTAACATAATAGTGTGAGCGTCCAGTCCATAGTGGATCTAACATAATAGTGTGAGAGTCCAGTCCATAGTGGATCTAACATAATAGTGTGAGAGTCCAGTCCATAGTGGATCTAACATAATAGTGTGAGAGTCCAGTCCATAGTGGATCTAACATAATAGTGAGAGTCCAGTCCATAGTGGATCTAACATAATAGTGAGAGTCCAGTCCATAGTGGATCTAACATAATAGTGGGAGAGTCCAGTCCATAGTGGATCTAACATAATATTGTAAGAGTCCAGTCCATAGTAGATCTTACATAATAGTGTGAGAGTCCAGTCCATAGTGGATCTAACATAATAGTGAGAGTCCAGTCCATAGTGGATCTAACATAATAGTGAGAGTCCAGTCCATAGTGGATCTAACATAATAGTGTGAGAGTCCAGTCCATAGTGGATCTAACATAATAGTGAGAGTCCAGTCCATAGTGGATCTAACATAATGGTGAGAGTCCAGTCTATAGTGGATCTAACATAATAGTGTGAGAGTCCAGTCCATAGTGGAGCTACCATAATAGTGAGAGTCCAGTCCATAGTGGATCTAACATAATAGTGTGAGAGTCCAGTCCATAATGGATCTAACATAATAGTGAGAGTCCAGTCCATAGTGGATCTAACATAATAGTGAGAGTCCAGTCCATACTGGATCTAACATAATAGTGAGAGAGTCCAGTCCATAGTGGATCTAACATAATAGTGAGAGTCCAGTCCATACTGGATCTAACATAATAGTGAGAGTCCAGTCCATACTGGATCTAACATAATAGTGAGAGAGTCCAGTCCATAGTGGATCTAACATAATAGTGAGAGTCCAGTCCATAGTGGATCTAACATAATAGTGTGAGAGTCCAGTCCACAGTGGATCTAACATAGGGAAGTGACGTTGTTAATAGGAAGTGGGTGTTGAGTTTTGCCGTGAAAAGGGATAGACCCACATTGGAGCTGTTGTGTGGTTGAATTACATCTTGTGCAATAAAGACAAGACAAACAAAGAAGTTGTATGAGCCTACATTCCTGGGATTATTACAATACGCTGACACACAACATCCGGATTCCCATCATGCATTGCTTCAAAACTACGGCAAGTTATAATATCCAAAATTTCCAGCCGGACAACAATATTGGGGGCGTGCCTTAAAGGCACTGCCTTTAGTGTCAACTCACTTGAAAAGGAGACTATTATATATGTCTCCATTATCCATAGGTTTATCTATAACCCATAAAGTTATCCATAGGTTTATCTATAACCCATAAAGTTATTCATAGGTTTATCTATAACCCATAACACGGTGGCTGAATGGATATAGTCACTCATGAATGGTCAGAGAAGCACAAGGCAGTATTATGGGCCACCTTGCAAGCAACATCCCGTTCTCATTTGCGGATGTTTTCAACAAATCCGCCTTTAAGGCACGCCCCCAATATTGTTGTCCGGCTGGAAATCGGGAGATTTTCGGGAGAATGGTTGTCCCGGGAGATTTTCGGGAGAGGCACTGAAATTCTGGAGTCTCCCGGAAAATTTGGGAGGGTTGGCAAGTATGTTTTAGTAACACTCTTAATGTGTGACTCAAACGAGAGAGTTGTTTTAGTAACACTCTTAATGTGTGACTCAAACGAGGGAGTTGTTTTAGTAACACTCTTAATGTGTGACTCAAACGAGAGAGTTGTTTTAGTAACACTCTTAATGTGTGACTCAAACGAGGGAGTTGTTTTAGTAACACTCTTAATGTGTGACTCAAAGGAGAGAGTTGTTTTAGTAACACTCTTAATGTGTGACTCAAACGAGAGAGTTGTTTTAGTAACACTCTTAATGTGTGACTCAAAGGAGAGAGTTGTTTTAGTAACACTCTTAATGTGTGACTCAAAGGAGAGAGTTGTTTTAGTAACACTCTTAATGTGTGACTCAAAGGAGAGAGTTGTTTTAGTAACACTCTTAATGTGTGACTCAAAGGAGAGAGTTGTTTTAGTAACACTCTTAATGTGTGACTCAAAGGAGAGAGTTGTTTTAGTAACACTCTTAATGTGTGACTCAAAGGAGAGAGTTGTTTTAGTAACACTCTTAATGTGTGACTCAAACGAGAGAGTTGTTTTAGTAACACTCTTAATGTGTGACTCAAACGAGAGAGTTGTTTTAGTAACACTCTTAATGTGTGACTCAAAGGAGAGAGTTGTTTTAGTAACACTCTTAATGTGTGACTCAAAGGAGAGAGTTGTTTTAGTAACACTTAATGTGTGACTCAAAGGAGAGAGTTGTTTTAGTAACACTCTTAATGTGTGACTCAAAGGAGAGAGTTGTTTTAGTAACACTCTTAATGTGTGACTCAAACAAGGGAGTTGTTTTAGTAACACTCTTAATGTGTGACTCTAACGAGGGAGTTGTTTTAGTAACACTCTTAATGTGTGACTCAAACGAGAGAGTTGTTTTAGTAACACTCTTAATGTGTGACTCAAACGAGGGAGTTGTTTTAGAAACACTCTTAATGTGTGACTCAAACGAGAGAGTTGTTTTAGTAACACTTTTAATGTGTGACTCAAACGAGAGAGTTGTTTTAGTAACACTCTTAATGTGTGACTCAAAGGAGAGAGTTGTTTTAGTAACACTCTTAATGTGTGACTCAAACGAGAGAGTTGTTTTAGTAACACTCTTAATGTGTGACTCAAAGGAGAGTGTTATTTTAGTAACACTCTTAATGTGTGACTCAAACGAGAGAGTTGTTTTAGTAACACTCTTAATGTGTGACTCAAAGGAGAGAGTTGTTTTAGTAACACTCTTAATGTGTGACTCAAAGGAGAGAGTTGTTTTAGTAGCACTCTTAATGTGTGACTCAAAGGAGAGAGTTGTTTTAGTAACACTCTTAATGTGTGACTCAAAGGAGAGAGTTGTTTTAGTAACACTCTTAATGTGTGACTCAAAGGAGAGAGTTGTTTTAGTAACACTCTTAATGTGTGACTCAAAGGAGAGAGTTGTTTTAGTAACACTCTTAATGTGTGACTCAAAGGAGAGAGTTGTTTTAGTAACACTCTTAATGTGTGACTCAAAGGAGAGAGTTGTTTTAGTAACACTCTTAATGTGTGACTCAAAGGAGAGAGTTGTTTTAGTAACACTCTTAATGTGTGACTCAAACGAGAGAGTTGTTTTAGTAACACTCTTAATGTGTGACTCAAACGAGAGAGTTGTTTTAGTAACACTCTTAATGTGTGACTCAAAGGAGAGAGTTGTTTTAGTAACACTCTTAATGTGTGACTCAAAGGAGAGAGTTGTTTTAGTAACACTTAATGTGTGACTCAAAGGAGAGAGTTGTTTTAGTAACACTCTTAATGTGTGACTCAAAGGAGAGAGTTGTTTTAGTAACACTCTTAATGTGTGACTCAAACAAGGGAGTTGTTTTAGTAACACTCTTAATGTGTGACTCTAACGAGGGAGTTGTTTTAGTAACACTCTTAATGTGTGACTCAAACGAGAGAGTTGTTTTAGTAACACTCTTAATGTGTGACTCAAACGAGGGAGTTGTTTTAGTAACACTCTTAATGTGTGACTCAAACGAGAGAGTTGTTTTAGTAACACTCTTAATGTGTGACTCAAAGGAGAGAGTTGTTTTAGTAACACTCTTAATGTGTGACTCAAAGGAGAGAGTTGTTTTAGTAGCACTCTTAATGTGTGACTCAAAGGAGAGAGTTGTTTTAGTAACACTCTTAATGTGTGACTCAAAGGAGAGAGTTGTTTTAGTAACACTCTTAATGTGTGACTCAAAGGAGAGAGTTGTTTTAGTAACACTCTTAATGTGTGACTCAAAGGAGAGAGTTGTTTTAGTAACACTCTTAATGTGTGACTCAAACGAGAGAGTTGTTTTAGTAACACTCTTAATGTGTGACTCAAAGGAGAGAGTTGTTTTAGTAAGACTCTTAATGTGTGACTCAAAGGAGAGAGTTGTTTTAGTAACACTCTTAATAAGTGACTCAAAGGAGAGAGTTGTTTTAGTAACACTCTTAATGTGTGACTCAAAGGAGAGAGTTGTTTTAGTAACACCCTTAATGTGTGACTCAAAGGAGAGAGTTGTTTTAGTATCACTCTTAATGTGTGACTCAAAGGAGAGAGTTGTTTTAGTAACACTCTTAATGTGTGACTCAAAGGAGAGAGTTGTTTTAGTAACACTCTTAATGTGTGACTCAAAGGAGAGAGTTGTTTTAGTAACACTCTTAATGTGTGACTCAAACGAGGGAATTGTTTTAGTAACACTCTTAATGTGTGACTCAAAAGAGAGAGTTGTTTTAGTAACACTCTTAATGTGTGACTCAAACGAGGGAGTTGTTTTAGTAACACTCTTAATGTGTGACTCAAAGGAGAGAGTTGTTTTAGTAACACTCTTAATGTGTGACTCAAAGGAGAGAGTTGTTTTAATAACACTCTTAATGTGTGACTCAAAGGAGAGAGTTGTTTTAGTAACACTCTTAATGTGTGACTCAAACGAGGGAGTTGTTTTAGTAACACTCTTAATGTGTGACTCAAAGGAGAGAGTTGTTTTAATAACACTCTTAATGTGTGACTCAAAGGAGAGAGTTGTTTTAGTAACACTCTTAATGTGTGACTCAAACGAGGGAGTTGTTTTAGTAACACTCTTAATGTGTGACTTTAACGAGAGAGTTGTTTTAGTAACACTCTTAATGTGTGACTCAAAGGAGAGAGTTGTTTTAGTAACACTCTTAATGTGTGACTCAAAGGAGAGAGTTGTTTTAGTAACACTCTTAATGTGTGACTCAAAGGAGAGAGTTGTTTTAGTAACACTCTTAATGTGTGACTCAAACGAGAGAGTTGTTTTAGTAACACTCTTAATGTGTGACTCAAAGGAGAGAGTTGTTTTAGTAAGACTCTTAATGTGTGACTCAAAGGAGAGAGTTGTTTTAGTAACACTCTTAATAAGTGACTCAAAGGAGAGAGTTGTTTTAGTAACACTCTTAATGTGTGACTCAAAGGAGAGAGTTGTTTTAGTAACACCCTTAATGTGTGACTCAAAGGAGAGAGTTGTTTTAGTATCACTCTTAATGTGTGACTCAAAGGAGAGAGTTGTTTTAGTAACACTCTTAATGTGTGACTCAAAGGAGAGAGTTGTTTTAGTAACACTCTTAATGTGTGACTCAAAGGAGAGAGTTGTTTTAGTAACACTCTTAATGTGTGACTCAAAAAGATGTCTAAAAGTATTTTTATATTAAATAAGGTCAAATATGTGTTAGATTACAGGACAATGTGTATATTGTATTGTGCACTTATATTGCCATATATCAGCTACTGTGTGGAAGTGTGGGGGAACACATATAAGAGTAACATAAAGTGTGGGGGAACACACATAAGAGTAACATAAAGTGTGGGGGAACACATATAAGAATAACATAAAGTGTGGGGGAACACATATAAGAGTAACAAAAAGTGTGGGGGAACACATATAAGAGTAACATAAAGTGTGGGGGAACACATATAAGAGTAACATAAAGTGTGGGGGAACACATATAAGAGTAACATAAAGTGTGGGGGAACACATATAAGAGTAACATAAAGTGTGGGGGAACACATATAAGAGTAACATAAAGTGTGGGGGAACACATATAAGAGCAACATAAAGTGTGGGTGAACACATATAAGAGTAACATAAAGTGTTGGGGAACACATATAAGAGTAACATAAAGTGTGGGGGAACACATATAAGAGTAACATAAAGTGTGGGGGAACACATATAAGAGTAACATAAAGTGTGGGGGAACACATATAAGAGTAACATAAAGTGTGGGGGAACACATATAAGAGTAACATAAAGTGTGGGGGAACACATATAAGAGTAACATAAAGTGTGGGGGAACACATATAAGAGCAACATAAAGTGTGGGTGAACACATATAAGAGTAACATAAAGTGTGGGGGAACACATATAAGAGTAACATAAAGTGTGGGGGAACACATATAATAGTAACATAAAGTGTGGGGGAACACATATAAGAGTAACATAAAGTGTGGGGGAACACATATAAGAGTAACATAAAGTGTGGGGGAACACATATAAGAGTAACATAAAGTGTGGGGGAACACATATAAGAGCAACATAAAGTGTGGGTGAACACATATAAGAGTAACATAAAGTGTGGGGGAACACATATAAGAGTAACATAAAGTGTGGGGGAACACATATAAGAGTAACATAAAGTGTGGGGGAACACATATAAGAGTAACATCAAGTGTGGGGGAACACATATAAGAGTAACATAAAGTGTGGGGGAACACATATAAGAGTAACATAAAGTGTGGGGGAACACATATAAGAGTAACATAAAGTGTGGGGGAACACATATAAGAGTAACATAAAGTGTGGGGGAACACATATAAGAGCAACATAAAGTGTGGGTGAACACATATAAGAGTAACATAAAGTGTTGGGGAACACATATAAGAGTAACATAAAGTGTGGGGGAACACATATAAGAGTAACATAAAGTGTGGGGGAACACATATAAGAGTAACATAAAGTGTGGGGGAACACACATAAGAGTAACATAAAGTGTGGGGGAACACATATAAGAATAACATAAAGTGTGGGGGAACACATATAAGAGTAACAAAAAGTGTGGGGGAACACATATAAGAGTAACATAAAGTGTGGGGGAACACATATAAGAGTAACATAAAGTGTGGGGGAACACATATAAGAGTAACATAAAGTGTGGGGGGACACATATAAGAGTAACATAAAGTGTGGGGGAACACATATAAGAGTAACATAAAGTGTGGGGGAACACATATAAGAGCAACATAAAGTGTGGGTGAACACATATAAGAGTAACATAAAGTGTTGGGGAACACATATAAGAGTAACATAAAGTGTGGGGGAACACATATAAGAGTAACATAAAGTGTGGGGGAACACATATAAGAGTAACATAAAGTGTGGGGGAACACATATAAGAGTAACATAAAGTGTGGGGGAACACATATAAGAGTAACATAAAGTGTGGGGGAACACATATAAGAGTAACATAAAGTGTGGGGGAACACATATAAGAGCAACATAAAGTGTGGGTGAACACATATAAGAGTAACATAAAGTGTGGGGGAACACATATAAGAGTAACATAAAGTGTGGGGGAACACATATAATAGTAACATAAAGTGTGGGGGAACACATATAAGAGTAACATAAAGTGTGGGGGAACACATATAAGAGTAACATAAAGTGTGGGGGAACACATATAAGAGTAACATAAAGTGTGGGGGAACACATATAAGAGCAACATAAAGTGTGGGTGAACACATATAAGAGTAACATAAAGTGTGGGGGAACACATATAAGAGTAACATAAAGTGTGGGGGAACACATATAAGAGTAACATAAAGTGTGGGGGAACACATATAAGAGTAACATCAAGTGTGGGGGAACACATATAAGAGTAACATAAAGTGTGGGGGAACACATATAAGAGTAACATAAAGTGTGGGGGAACACATATAAGAGTAACATAAAGTGTGGGGGAACACATATAAGAGTAACATAAAGTGTGGGGGAACACATATAAGAGCAACATAAAGTGTGGGTGAACACATATAAGAGTAACATAAAGTGTTGGGGAACACATATAAGAGTAACATAAAGTGTGGGGGAACACATATAAGAGTAACATAAAGTGTGGGGGAACACATATAAGAGTAACATAAAGTGTGGGGGAACACATATAATAGTAACATAAAGTGTGGGGGAACACATATAAGAGTAACATAAAGTGTGGGGGAACACATATAAGAGTAACATAAAGTGTGGGGGAACACATATAAGAGTAACATAAAGTGTGGGGGAACACATATAAGAGTAACATAAAGTGTGGGGGAACACATATAAGAGTAACATAAAGTGTGGGGGAACACATATAAGAGTAACATAAAGTGTGGGGGAACACATATAAGAGTAACATAAAGTGTGGGGGAACACATATAAGAGCAACATAAAGTGTGGGTGAACACATATAAGAGTAACATAAAGTGTGGGGGAACACATATAAGAGTAACATAAAGTGTGGGGGAACACATATAATAGTAACATAAAGTGTGGGGGAACACATATAAGAGTAACATAAAGTGTGGGGGAACACATATAAGAGTAACATAAAGTGTGGGGGAACACATATAAGAGTAACATAAAGTGTGGGGGAACACATATAAGAGCAACATAAAGTGTGGGTGAACACATATAAGAGTAACATAAAGTGTGGGGGAACACATATAAGAGTAACATAAAGTGTGGGGGAACACATATAATAGTAACATAAAGTGTGGGGGAACACATATAAGAGTAACATAAAGTGTGGGGGAACACATATAAGAGTAACATAAAGTGTGGGGGAACACATATAAGAGTAACATAAAGTGTGGGGGAACACATATAAGAGTAACATAAAGTGTGGGGGAACACATATAAGAGTAACATAAAGTGTGGGGGAACACATATAAGAGCAACATAAAGTGTGGGTGAACACATATAAGAGTAACATAAAGTGTTGGGGAACACATATAAGAGTAACATAAAGTGTGGGGGAACACATATAAGAGTAACATAAAGTGTGGGGGAACACATATAAGAGTAACATAAAGTGTGGGGGAACACATATAAGAGTAACATAAAGTGTGGGGGAACACATATAATAGTAACATAAAGTGTGGGGGAACACATATAAGAGTAACATAAAGTGTGGGGGAACACATATAAGAGCAACATAAAGTGTGGGTGAACACATATAAGAGTAACATAA
This sequence comes from Nerophis lumbriciformis, assembly GCF_033978685.3. Classification (NCBI taxonomy): domain Eukaryota; kingdom Metazoa; phylum Chordata; class Actinopteri; order Syngnathiformes; family Syngnathidae; genus Nerophis; species Nerophis lumbriciformis. Next base: position 46,926,763 of record NC_084561.2, on the reverse strand, counting down.
AGTGTGGGGGAACACATATAAGAGTAACATAAAGTGTGGGGGAACACATATAATAGTAACATAAAGTGTGGGGGAACACATATAAGAGTAACATAAAGTGTGGGGGAACACATATAAGAGTAACATAAAGTGTGGGGGAACACATATAAGAGTAACATAAAGTGTGGGGGAACACATATAAGAGTAACATAAAGTGTGGGGGAACACATATAAGAGTAACATAAAGTGTGGGGGAACACATATAAGAGCAACATAAAGTGTGGGTGAACACATATAAGAGTAACATAAAGTGTTGGGGAACACATATAAGAGTAACATAAAGTGTGGGGGAACACATATAAGAGTAACATAAAGTGTGGGGGAACACATATAAGAGTAACATAAAGTGTGGGGGAACACATATAAGAGTAACATCAAGTGTGGGGGAACACATATAAGAGTAACATAAAGTGTGGGGGAACACATATAAGAGTAACATCAAGTGTGGGGGAACACATATAAGAGTAACATAAAGTGTGGGGGAACACATATAAGAGTAACATAAAGTGTGGGGGAACACATATAAGAGTAACATAAAGTGTGGGGGAACACATATAAGAGTAACATAAAGTGTGGGGGAACACATATAAGAGCAACATAAAGTGTGGGTGAACACATATAAGAGTAACATAAAGTGTGGGGGAACACATATAAGAGTAACATAAAGTGTGGGGGAACACATATAATAGTAACATAAAGTGTGGGGGAACACATATAAGAGTAACATAAAGTGTGGGGGAACACATATAAGAGTAACATAAAGTGTGGGGGAACACATATAAGAGCAACATAAAGTGTGGGTGAACACATATAAGAGTAACATAAAGTGTTGGGGAACACATATAAGAGTAACATAAAGTGTGGGGGAACACATATAAGAGTAACATAAAGTGTGGGGGAACACATATAAGAGTAACATAAAGTGTGGGGGAACACATATAAGAGTAACATAAAGTGTGGGGGAACACATATAATAGTAACATAAAGTGTGGGGGAACACATATAAGAGTAACATAAAGTGTGGGGGAACACATATAAGAGTAACATAAAGTGTGGGGGAACACATATAAGAGTAACATAAAGTGTGGGGGAACACATATAAGAGCAACATAAAGTGTGGGTGAACACATATAAGAGTAACATAAAGTGTGGGGGAACACATATAAGAGTAACATAAAGTGTGGGGGAACACATATAATAGTAACATAAAGTGTGGGGGAACACATATAAGAGTAACATAAAGTGTGGGGGAACACATATAAGAGTAACATAAAGTGTGGGGGAACACATATAAGAGTAACATAAAGTGTGGGGGAACACATATAAGAGTAACATAAAGTGTGGGGGAACACATATAAGAGTAACATAAAGTGTGGGGGAACACATATAAGAGCAACATAAAGTGTGGGTGAACACATATAAGAGTAACATAAAGTTTTGGGGAACACATATAAGAGTAACATAAAGTGTGGGGGAACACATATAAGAGTAACATAAAGTGTGGGGGAACACATATAAGAGTAACATAAAGTGTGGGGGAACACATATAAGAGTAACATAAAGTGTGGGGGAACACATATAAGAGCAACATAAAGTGTGGGTGAACACATATAAGAGTAACATAAAGTGTTGGGGAACACATATAAGAGTAACATAAAGTGTGGGGGAACACATATAAGAGTAACATAAAGTGTGGGGGAACACATATAAGAGTAACATAAAGTGTGGGGGAACACATATAAGAGTAACATCAAGTGTGGGGGAACACATATAAGAGTAACATAAAGTGTGGGGGAACACATATAAGAGTAACATCAAGTGTGGGGGAACACATATAAGAGTAACATAAAGTGTGGGGGAACACATATAAGAGTAACATAAAGTGTGGGGGAACACATATAAGAGTAACATAAACCCTCTAGTGTTTACATTTTGCTTTATATTTTTTAGTTTACTTATTTTTTGCCTGGTTTTGTATTTGTTTTGTATCATCAGTGAGGTGTTTATTACTTCTTTTTTTGATTCGGTTTGTAAAAACAAAACAAAAATAATTCTAAAAAAATGTATAAACAATTTAAAATAACAAAATGAAATGATAAAATAAAATAGAAATGTATAAATAAATAAACAATTATGAAAAATAAATAAATAATACAACAATACATTAAAATTAAAACATTTTTAAAAACAAAAAAGAATAAAACTAATAAAAATAGTAAAAGTAACAATTTTAAATACATTGTTCAAATAAAAATGTGTAAATAAACAAAAAATTATGAAAAAAACATTAGGTTAAAAAATACAATAATACTAGATAGATAGATAATACTTTATTGATTCCTTCAGGAGAGTTCCCTCAGGATTATTTTTTTTTTTTCCAATTTAGGTTTTAAAATTTAGAAATGTTGAATAACAAATATTAAAATTAATACAATCAAATAAAAAAATATAACTAAATAAGCAATTATGAAAAACTGGATAAATAATTTAAAAAACATGTTTTTAAAATGTAACATTTTGAATAACAAATAGTAGAGAATAAATAAATAACTAACTAAATAAACAATTATGAAAGCATAAATAATTACATTAGAATTAAAAATGAAGTTCAAAAGAAAAATACTACTGCTATTAAAAAGTATTTTCACATCCCTTCTGGAAGCTCACAATAGAAAGCAAGTCAGTGAAGCATGAAACATGTCGTGTGCATGGAGTCATCATCATCTGCTTATTGTAACAATAAACATGTGGTGTGCATGCAGTCATCATCATCTGCTTATTGTAAAAGTCCTCAATGCAATTACACTCCCTCAACTTGCTGCCTTGACTAATAATTGTTATTCCGTAATCACTCCTGATGAACATCTAGCTTTCTCACAATGACTGCAAAGAACAAATCAATGTCACACGTCTGAATTATTCATCCGCTGTTGTTACAGCCCTCATTTGCATATTGTGTTTGCAAAGACACTTAAAGGCCAACAGATCCCACACGCCCGATGTGTTGGACAATAAAAACATTGTTCTTCGTTTGTTCAAACACACACTTGGCTGACTCCCAGGGAATCCAAACCTACAACTTATCATCGTCTTTTCTTCCAAGGTGACACTTGTGCCCTACATTCTTCACTAACTGCTCACAACATGGTGACCACCTTTATCTGCAATGTTGTGAAAAATGCCAGCAAAACACCCTTTGAACCACTGCTCTCCAATCCCGCCAGCACTCGTGCAGCAAACTACCTTAAAACTCACTTGCCTCTTTCTCCCAGCTTGGGCTTTTGGAGTTTTTCCTTGCCCGGGTGATCAGGCAGCGTTGTGGTTTGTGAAGCAAGCTGTACACTGACTACTCTAAAGTCTGTTCAAGTGTACTTCCTTTGGTACCAGCGTTATGAATTAGTGTTAGGAGCCTCCCCACCACCAGGTGGCGTCACAGTGAGCCTAATTGCGAGAGATGTTTTTCCCAGAAGGAAGTGAGTGTGAAGAAGAAGAAGTGGATGATATTCAATGGAATTAAAGAAGGAAATCCTCAAAAAGATGAAAGAGCTAACTTGGTGAAGTGTAGCGCTGCTGCTAGCATCATCAAGCCAAAAGCGTTGAAATGATAATTAAACTGCGGACATTTCTCTGTGAAAACTTGGAGAAGCTGCTGATGGTGTGTTTGACAGAGAAGCAGGCGGAAGGAGGTATGGCAGAAGTCCATTCTCTCATTTTGGGTCTTCAATGTTGACCTCCAAGTCAGAGCGGGGCCCTTTTCTTATAAATAATGGTGTTTACAATCAATCCTTCTTATTGTGCAACTGTAAAATAGTCCAAGAATGCAGTAAAGTGGCAACTAGCACGCTAAAGGTTAGATTGTTAATAGAATAATACTACTATGTAGTTGTGCTTTTACTTCAAAGGTACTGTGAGTATAAGTGGACATGACCTTATGGTTAGATTATTAATATAATAATAATTTTACTTCAAAGGTACTGTGAGTATAGGTGGCCATGACCTAATGGTTAGATTATTAATAGAATAATAATTTTACTTCAAAGGTACAGTGAGTATAACTGGACATGACCTAATGGTTAGATTATTAATATAATAATAATTTAGCTTCAAAGGTACAGTGAGTATAGGTGGCCATGACCAAAGTCCTTCATCACTTCTTCTTCTTGTGTACTTCAAGATACTTCAATTTTTGGAAAAAATGCAGGTGGAAAATAAAAAAAAATATATCAACCCAAAAAATTCTGCGATACTTCTGAGGACCCGTGTTGAAGACTTCTGCTGTGCCTGATTATTACATCACTTCCAAAAACTACTGGAGTGGAATAATTAATAATAGATTGACATCATTGAAGACACAGTTCAATAATTACAAATAAATGTTCTATGAAATAAATGAATGATTTTTTTAATTCCACCTCTCAATGATGACCAGTGAAATCAATTGGAGTTGCCATGGGAAACCAAGATGGCTGCCAACGCCACAGCAGATGGAGGAGCGTGTGGAAAGGTGGAGGTGGACCCGGAGCCCACCGGAGTCACCTGACACTGAGCTGGTTAGTGAGGAGGTGGACCCGGAGCCCACCGGAGTCACCTGACACTGAGCTGGGAGTGAAAGAGGAGCGTGGCGTTGACAGGCCGTCACTGCAAGACTCCGACAAGGACTTTCAGCAGGACCCAGGTGCACCCGGGACCACCATATATATGTATATATATATATATATATATATATATATATATATATATATATATATATATATATATATATATGTCTTAATAAGGTTATCAAAAAAATAGTGCTCGATACCGTAGTAGAGCGCAATATATGTATGTGTGGGGAAAAAAAATCACAAGACTATTTCATCTCTACAGGCCTGTTTCATGAGGGGGGGTACCCTCAATCATCAGGAGAAATCTCCTGACGACATACATATATATATATATATATATATATATATATACTAGGGCTGTGAATCTTTGGGTGTCCCACGATTCGATTCAATATCGATTCTTGGGGTCACGATTCGATTCAAAATCGTTTTGTTTTTTTTCAATTCAACACGATTCTGGATTCAAAAAGGATATTTTCTGGATTGAAAAGGATTGTCTATTCATTGAATACATATGATTTGAGCAGGATCTACCCCAGTCTGCTGACATGCAAGCAGAGTAAAAAGCTTTTATAATTGTAAAGGACAATGTTTTATCAACTGATTGCAATAATGCACATTTGTTTGAACTATTAAATGAAGCAAAAATATGACTTATTTGATCTTAGTGAAAATATTGGACACAGTGTGTTGTCAAGCTTATGAGATGTGATGCAAGTGTAAGCCACTGTGACACTATTGTTCTTTTTTATAAATGTCTAATGATAATGTCAATGAGGGATTTTTAATCACTGCTATGTTGAAATTGTAACTAATATTGATACTGTTGTTGATAATATTCATTTGTGTTGCTTTGTTGTGTGTGGTGTTTGTGTCTCCTCTCAATTGCTCTGTTTATTGCACTTCTGAGTGTTGCTGGCTCGGCTTTGCTTTTGGAATTGGATTGCATTGTTATGGTATTATGTGTATTGTTTTGTTGGATTGATTCATTAAAAAAAAAAAAAAAAAAAAAAAAAAAAAAAAATGTAAGAATGAGAATCGATTCTGAATCGCACAACATGAGAATCGCGATTTGAAATCGAATCGATTTTTGAATTCGAATCAATTTTTTCCCACACCCTTAATATAAATCAAATCAAATCAAATCAACTTTATTTATAGAGCACATTTAAAATTTACCACAGGGGTAGCCAAAATGCTGTACAATGAGCAGGTTAAAAGATAAAACGAGTACCGAGCAAACACAACACAACACAAACAGAACACGATAAAAAATAAATAATTAAAATAGAATTAATAAAAACATAAAAACAGGATCACAGCAGGTGTATTATGGGGCGCCATTGCAGGATGGATATCACTCAGTGTTAAAAGCCATGGAATAAAAGTATGTTTTTAAGAGAGATTTAAAAACAGGAAGAGAGGAGGCTTGTCTAACACTCAGGGGTAGGTCGTTCCAGAGCTTGGGAGCAGCAACGGCGAAAGCTCTGTCACCTCTAAGCTTCAGCCTTGTGTCAGGGACCGTCAACAGCAGCTGATCGGCTGATCTTAAGGATCGGGTGGGGCAGTAAGGCTGAAGGAGGTAGGAGAATGGCGCGAGGTTGTTTAGACATTTAAAAACAAATAAAAGGAGTTTAAAATGTATTCGGTAACGCACAGGGAGCCAGTGAAGGGACGCTAAAATAGGGGTGATGTGCTCACGTCTGCGGGTCTGTGTTAGCAGACGAGCAGCAGAGTTCTGCACGAGCTGCAGGCGGGCGAGGGAGGCCTGGCTAATGCCAACATACAGGGCATTACAGTAATCAAGACGAGTCGAGATAAAAGCGTGGATTAATTTCTCAAGATCATGTCTTGATAGAAGCGGTTTCACTTTCGCTATTTGGCGTAATTGATAAAAGCTTTTTTGAACGACGCTGCTGATTTGTTTTTTGAATTTAAAATCTGAGTCAAACTTTACCCCCAGGTTTGTGACAGAGTCGCTGAGATACGGGGTCAGAGTGCCGAGGTCAACGTTGGGGGAGGGAGAGCGACTTGGACCGAACAACATAACTTCTGTTTTATCTTCATTTAGGCTCAGGAAGTTAGCTGAAAGCCAGACTTTGATGTCGTGCAGGCAGTCAATAAGACGTTGAACCGTGTTATTTTGTGCCATGGGAAAATAAATCTGGCAATCATCGGCATAAAAATGAAATGCAATACTGTACTTCCTAAAAATAGAACCAAGGGGGAGAAGGTAAAGCGCAAATAAAATTGGGGCAAGGATTGAGCCCTGGGGGACCCCATGTGGTAAAGGAGCTGTGGACGACATAAAACTGTCTACTTTTACACAAAAACTCCTGTCGGTTAGGTACGACCGGAACCAGTTGAGGGCGACGCCCTTAATGCCCACACAGTTCTCAAGACCAGTGATTAAGGTGACGTGGTCGACGGTGTGGAACGCAGCAGACAGATCTAAAAGCACCAGGACAACATATTTACCAGAATCAGTGGACAGGAGGATATCGTTAAAAACTTTTAGATATATATATATATTTATATGTATATATATATATATATATATATATATATATATATATATATATATATATATATATATATATATATATATATATATATATATATATATATATATATATATAGGCTCCAGCGCCCCCCACAAGGGAATAAGCGGTAGAAAATGGATGGGATTGAGATATATATATATATATATATATATATATATATATATATATATATATAAAAATAACGTTTAAACCTTGCATTTGAAGGCAACTATAGCCTGACCTCCGATCAAAAAGGGTCCAAGATGGCTATGTGAGTGTCACAGGAGTCTTGGAAAGATATCACATGACCTGGTGGTATCTCAGTCCTCCCTCAGTCCTCCCTCAGTCCTCCATCAGTCCTCCCTCAGTCCTCCCTCAGTCCTCCCTCAGTCCTCCATCAGTCCTCCCTCAGTCCTCCCTCAGTCCTCCCTCAGTCCTCCCTCAGTCCTCCATCAGTCCTCCCTCAGTCCTCCCTCAGTCCTCCATCAGTCCTCCATCAGTCCTCCTTCAGTCCTCCCTCAGTCCTCCATCAGTCCTCCCTCAGTCCTCCCTCAGTCCTCCCTCAGTCCTCCCTCAGTCCTTCATCAGTTCTCCATCAGTCCTCCATCAGTCCTCCTTCAGTCCTCCCTCAGTCCTCCATCAGTCCTCCCTCAGTCCTCCCTCAGTCCTCCATCAGTCCTCCCTCAGTCCTCCCTCAGTCCTCCCTCAGTCCTCCCTCAGTCCTCCATCAGTCCTCCCTCAGTCCTCCCTCAGTCCTCCATCAGTCCTCCCTCAGTCCTCCCTCAGTCCTCCCTCAGTCCTCCATCAGTCCTCCATCAGTCCTCCATCAGTCCTCCCTCAGTCCTGCATCAGTCCTCCATCAGTCTTCCATCAGTCCTCCATCACTCCTCCCTCAGTCCTTCCTCAGTCCTCCATCAGTCCTCCATCAGTCCTCCATCAGTCCTCCCTCAGTCCTCCATCAGTCCTCCCTAAGTTCTCCATCAGTCCTCCCTCAGTCCTCCCTCAGTCCTCCATCAGTCCTCCCTCAGTCCTCCCTCAGTCCTCCCTCAGTCCTCCATCAGTCCTCCATCAGTCCTCCATCAGTCCTCCCTCAGTCTCCATCAGTCCTCCCTCAGTCCTCCATCAGTCCTCCATCAGTCCTCCCTCAGTCCTCCCTCAGTCCTCCATCAGTCCTCCCTCAGTCCTCCCTCAGTCCTTCATCAGTCCTCCATCAGTCCTCCATCAGTCCTCCCTCAGTCCTCCATCAGTCCTCCATCAGTCCTCCCTCAGTCCTCCCTCAGTCCTCCATCAGTCCTCCATCAGTCCTCCCTCAGTCCTCCCTCAGTCCTCCATCAGTCCTCCATCAGTCCTCCCTCAGTCCTCCCTCAGTCCTCCCTCAGTCCTCCATCAGTCCTCCCTCAGTCCTCCCTCAGCCCTCCCTCAGCCCTCCATCAGTCCTCCCTCAGTCTCCATCAGTCCTCCCTCAGTCCTCCCTCAGTCCTCCCTCAGTCCTCCATCAGTCCTCCCTCAGTCCTCCCTCAGTCCTCCATCAGTCCTCCATCAGTCCTCCCTCAGTCCTCCATCAGTCCTCCCTCAGTCCTCCCTCAGTCCTCCATCAGTCCTCCCTCAGTCCTCCCTCAGTCATCCCTCAGTCCTCCATCAGTCCTCCCTCAGTCCTCCATCAGTCCTCCATCAGTCCTCCTTCAGTCCTCCCTCAGTCCTCCATCAGTCCTTCATCAGTTCTCCATCAGTCCTCCATCAGTCCTCCTTCAGTCCTCCCTCAGTCCTCCATCAGTCCTCCCTCAGTCCTCCCTCAGTCCTCCCTCAGTCCTCCCTCAGTCCTCCATCAGTCCTCCCTCAGTCCTCCCTCAGTCCTCCATCAGTCCTCCATCAGTCCTCCCTCAGTCCTCCATCAGTCCTCTCTCAGTCCTCCATCAGTCCTCCATCAGTCCTCCCTCAGTCCACCATCAGTCCTCCATCAGTCCTCCCTCAGTCCTGCATCAGTCCTCCATCAGTCTTCCATCAGTCCTCCATCACTCCTCCCTCAGTCCTTCCTCAGTCCTCCATCAGTCCTCCATCAGTCCTCCATCAGTCCTCCCTCAGTCCTCCATCAGTCCTCCCTAAGTCCTCCATCAGTCCTCCCTCAGTCCTCCCTCAGTCCTCCATCAGTCCTCCCTCAGTCCTCCCTCAGTCCTCCCTCAGTCCTCCATCAGTCCTCCCTCAGTCCTGCATCAGTCCTCCATCAGTCCTCCATCAGTCCTCCCTCAGTCCTCCATCAGTCCTTCCTCAGTCCTCCCTCAGTCCTCCATCAGTCCTCCATCAGTCCTCCCTCAGTCCTTCCTCAGTCCTTCATCAGTCCTCCCTCAGTCCTCCCTCAGTCCTCCATCAGTCCTCCATCAGTCCTCCATCAGTCCTCACTCAGTCCTCCATCAGTCCTCCATCAGTCCTCCCTCAGTCCTCCATCAGTCCTCCATCAGTCCTCCCTCAGTCCTCCATCAGTCCTCCATCAGTCCTCCCTCAGTCCTCCATCAGTCCTCCATCAGCGTCGGGCGATGACTTTGTGTGTGCTCACTCCTGGGGGTCGCGACCCCTCATCCTGGGGGTCGCGACCCCTCATCCTGTGAATTACGCCACCTTCATTCCACTTTCCTAGTCAACAATGATGACTTCAGTTTGCTCTCCAGTGCAACTTTCTTCCCACAAGATGGAAAATGGCAGCAGAATAACACCCGCAGGTCACATGATGCACAAACTACGAGCACCCGGAGGTCACATGATGCACAAACTAGGAGCACCTGGAGGTCACATGATGCACAAACTACGAGCACCTGGAGGTCACATGATGCACAAACTACGAGCACCTGGAGGTCACATGATGCACAAACTACGAGCACCTGGAGGTCACATGATGCACAAACTACGAGCACCTGGAGGTCACATGATGCACAAACTAGGAGCACCTGGAGGTCACATGATGCACAAACTACGAGCACCTGGAGGTCACATGATGCACAAACTACGAGCACCTGGAGGTCACATGATGCACAAACTACGAGCACCTGGAGGTCACATGATGCACAAACTACAAACTCCTTCTGACAACATAATCATGAAAAAGTGGAATCAAAACTCATAAAAGTGAAATGTAATGAGGAAAAGTAACAAAGTTGACTCTAATAACACAAATCTGACATGCAGGCTGTTTTTTATTTGAAACTGTCATTGCTCAAAATATAATAATGAATCAAAATCAATGTTATGAATTATTGATCTAGTCAAGGCTCCAATGACTTCACATCAGATATTATACTTTGGGGAGAAATATTGCATATTTTGTGTGTTTGCCATGAAAAACAATGTTTACTTTAAGAAAAAGGGCTTAAAATAAACAAATAAAATTAACATACAAAAAAATATATATATAATCAACAATAAAGATGAAAGTGATCTAGAGATTCAAACATTGAAAGTAAAAAACAATTAAAAAAAAAACCAAAAAAAACAATGTACTACTTATTTTTGACACTTTTGGATCCCTGAGAATTTCAGTGGGATTAAAAAAAACAAAAAATAATAATTAATCCAAATCAATGTTATGAATTGGGCAGCACGGTGGAACAGGGGTTAGTGCATGTGCCTCACAATACGAAGGTCCTGAGTAGTCTTGGGTTCAATCCCGGGCTCGGGATCTTTCTGTGTGGAGTTTGCATGTTCTCCCCGTGACTGCGTGGGTTCTACTCCGGCTTCCTCCCACCTCCAAAGACATGCACCTGGGGATAGGCCCCTCCCACCTCCAAACACATGCACCTGGGGATAGGCCCCTCCCCCCTCCAAATACATGCACCTGGGGATAGGCCCCTCCCACCTCCAAAGACATGCACCTGGGGATAGGCCCCTCCCACCTCCAAAGACATGCACCTGGGGATAGGCCCCTCCCACCTCCAAAGACATGCACCTGGGGATAGGCCCCTCCCACCTCCAAAGACATGCACCTGGGGATAGGTTGATTGGCAACACTAAATGGTCCCTAGTGTGTGAATGTTGTCTGTCTATCTGTGTTGGCCCTGCGATGAGGTGGCGACTTGTCCAGGGTGTACTCCGCCTTCCGCTTGATTGTAACTGAGATAGGCTCTAACGCCCCCTGCGACCCCAAAAGGGAACAAGCGGTAGAAAATGGATGGATGGATGGAATGTTATGAATTATTGACATATTCAATGCTCAAATGACTTGACATCAAATATGACATTTAAATATTTTGGGGAACAAATTGATTGTTTTGTGTGTTTACTATAAAAAACAATGTTTTCTTTGACAAACATGGCAATAAAGTAACAAAAGGGGGGGGGGGGGGCGATAATAAACATTTATAATTAACAGAAATGTATTGAAGTTGATCTCGAGACTTAAGTGTTGAAAGTAAAAAAAAATGATGATTTATTTTTAGTACTTTTGGATCCCTGACAGTTTTAGTGGGATCTTTTTTTACCTGTCATTGCTCAAATAATAATAATGAATCAAAATCAATGTTATGAATTATTGACATATTCAAGGCTCCAAATAGCTCACATCAAATATTACACTCATGAGAATGTCAGCAGTAAGATATTGCATATTTAGTATTTTCATTAAAAGCTTTTTATTTTTTATTTTTATGATATTTGATTCTCTTTTTGGACATATGTTGATGAAGTTGATGGACAGGTTGAAGCGCTGGGAAAACAATGAAACCTTTTCATGACTGAGACCAGACTTGAGGAGCGCCCTGAAGGTTAAACATATATTGCTTTTAAAAGGAAAAATATCAAAATGCTTGAATGTGTCGGTGTGGCCCTCAGTGTGCAAACTTTGGACAGCCCTGCCTGACACCTTCTACTGTATTGTAGTGCTTCTTTTCACGCCAGCACATTGACACGCGCTAGCATGCACGCTAGCAGGCACGCTAGCAGGCACGCTAGCAGGCACGCTAGCAGGCACGTGTGTGTGTGTGTGCTGATCACACAGCCACACACTCTGTGCATTGTTAGGTCTTAACTGCTCAGTTTAGGGCCTGCACACTTTGGCCCCTGCACGTCCCCCAGGACCCTGACAGCTCTGGGGGTGCTGTTTACACTGCGCCTGGTGTGTGTGTGTGTGTGTGTGTGTGTGTGCGTGCGTGTGTGTGTGTGTGTGTGTGTGTGTGTGTGTGTGTGGAGGATAGAAAATGTGACAGCATAGGATATATAGTATATATTTGAGAAGATCCACCATGAGTGTAACAATTACCGTATTTTCCGCACTATTAGCCGCACCTAAAAACCACAAATTTTCTCAAAAGCTGACAGTGCGGCTTATAACCCGGTGCGCTTTATATATGGATTAATATTAAGATTCATTTTCATAAAGTTTAGGTCTCGCAACTACGGTAAACAGCCGCCATCTTTTTTCCCCGTAGAAGAGGAAGCGCTTCTTCTTCTATGGTAAGCAACCGCCAAGGTAAGCACCCGCCCCCATAGAACAGGAAGCGCTTCTTCTTCTACTGTAAGCAACCACCCGCCCCCGTAGAAGAAGAAGCGCGCGGATATTACGTTTCATTTCATTTGTGTGTTTACATCTGTAAAGACCACAAAATGGCTCCTATTAAGAGACACGCGTACAACGCAGAATTCAAACTCAAGGCAATAAGTCACGCAGTAGAACACGGAAATAGAGCAGCAGCAAGAGAATTGAACATCAATGGTGCGTAGGTAGAGGAAGCAACAAGATGACCTGCACCACTAAGACAGGGAGACAGCGCCGGACGACATACGCCAACATCTGCCAGTGGATTGTAAATGCCTGGGCGGATATATCGGTCTCAACTGTGGTCCGAGCTTTCCGGAAGGCAGGATTCACAGAACTGCTGGACAACAACAGCAACATTGACTCTGATGACTTCGACGAGACGGAGCCGGCCATTTTGGATGCCGTATTCGCCCAACTTTTTAAATCAGACACTGAAGAAGAATTGTTAGAACGCTGGTTTGTAATATATTATTAAAGTTTGACTGACCTATCTGACTGTTTTTTTGACATTCCCTTTAGCGCAGTTAGATGCGGCTTACAACACGGGGCGGCTTATAGGTGGACAAAGTTTTGAAATATGCCGTTCATTGAAGGTGCGGCTAATAACCCGGGGCGGCTTATAGTGCGGAAAATACGGTAGACTCCACTTAACGAGTGCTGGCTGAGGTTCACATCTGATAGTAAATTGCTACTTTTGAAAATGTGCCCAAGGCCTTAATGTGCACATTCTTACTCATGTACATTCTACATTCATTAATACTTTTCAAAATTTGATTCAAAATAAAAAAAAATCTAAATAGATTAAACATTTTCAGATTCATACATACATACATACATACATACATAACCACCGCTGAAAAGTACCCCCCCCCCCCAAACCAGGAATTTGTAGGGGGAAAAAAGAGCATTTGTTGTCCCGACTAAGTGGAATGTTTTGTAGGTGGAATGGTCAACAACGATTGAAAAATGTGGAATAGGAACATTTTCCAGGAAGAGGTGAAAATATAGCTTTGGAAAACCTAGAATTCCTGTAATTTTTTGGAACTTGGAAAATGGTAGTTTGATTGTCCAAGGTGAGTGGAGTGTGTGGAATATGTAGAATAATAATAATAATAATAATAATAATAAATAGATGATTGTTTGGTGTAGAATATTATTGTGTGAATGTTTGGACATTCACACAATAATATTAATATTAATTATTATTATTATTATATTAATAACAATAAATACATTCAAAAAAACAGTTTAAAAAAAGCTAACTATAATAATGAGCCAGTCTTTTAAGTGACTCTGAAGGGGCCTTCAAAGAGACATAAATATCATTTATTTATTTAAATATCATCTCTACTCAAAATAGGAAAACTTTTCAATGTCTGCGTTTTTTGTTGTCCTTCACAACAAAACTGATGCAAAAGACTAAATGTTGTCCTTTGTGCCTGAAAGTGTTGACTTGCCTGACAACTGACTTGTTGAGGGTGTAAATCTCGTCCATTGTGTGCCACACCACAGCCTGGTGTCCATGACACACCACAGCCTGGTGTCCATGAGAAGTGACTTGTTAAAGGTTTAAATCTCTACCATTGTGTGCCACACCACAGCCTGGTGTCCATGAGAAGTGACTTGTTAAAGGTTTAAATCTCTACCATTGTGTGCCACACCACAGCCTGGTGTCCATGAGAAGTGACTTGTTGAGGGTGTAAATTTCTTCCATTGTGTGCCACACCACAGCCTGGTGTACATGAGAAGGCTTCATGGCACAGTTTGCTGGCAGCCTAATCCAAACTCCTCCCACGGTGCCGCCATGCCGTGCCAAGGCTGCAACAGCGGAGGGCTGCAAGTGAAACCATGGCTTTTTTTTGCTGCCACCCAGTGTGTTGTAGAAGAGGAAGGTGAGCTTGTCATGTTGAATCTGGGCAGGACAGAAATGATGACATCATCACCACGGAACCTCTGAAGTCCAACACTATCCGTGCAATTTACAGCTAATGACATGTTTGCAGTGACATCTGTCATACAAGTCTATGAATAAGTCAACTGTTGTTGATAGTAAAACATTCAAATAGTTCATTGTCCACGTACACCTAAATAGTCCCCTTTTATGCAAATTAGCAATTTTCATGGTGACTTATGAAGTTGCCCTGAATGAAAAACCTTCCTTCCTCGTGACTATTGAGAGCACCGGTATATAAGTTGAGAGCACTGGTATATAAGGTGCACCCACTATTTTTTATGCAAAAATATACCATTTTTCATATATTAGTCGCACCGGTATATGAGCTGCGGCCACTATTTTTTTTTTCAAAAATATATAAGTTCCCATCTGTTAGCCGCACCCACTATTTTTTGTAAAAATATATAATTTCCCATATATTAGCCGAACCAGTATATTAGCCGCACCCACTATTTTTCGCTAAAATATATACGTTCCATATATTAGCCGCACCGGACTATAAGTGGCAGATATATATGTTGTGAAATGTGTTATTTACACATAAATATGAAGTAAATGTTTATTTACATACATTGCTTCCAAAAGGTGTCTGTAACACGGCAGTAAAACGGCTAATCAAACAAAACAGAAGTCATAGTCATGGACCCACTAGCTGCGCAAGCTAGCTCTCCAATCAGCTAAACAGACTCAATAACTCCACGCTGATGTTTTGGTGAATTTACTGAGGAATCCGTGAAAGTGACACACTACAAAAGGAATGTAAGTTAATAATACTAACACAGGCACTCGTAAACATACTAGCATATTAGCTTATGCTAACGACGCTAGCTTGATTAAATTACGATAGCAGGTAGAAATATGCATGAAAACACTCCTTCAGACATCACACATGGGACACTTTAGTAAGTAAGAATTATTTTAGTTATATTGTAAAACTTACAAACGTTGCTTGGAGTGATGAATAAAGAATGCTTATGAGTAGAAACACTATGGGCGGCTAGAAGACGGAAAGGCACTTCTACTTCCGGTTCAAAATCTTTAAACAGCAGGAGTTGACATTTACCCAGCAGCACCTTCAGTGAGCAAACTCGCCCAAAAGATGGCAGGCTAACACTAACAATAACATAACATCTAAGGGTCTTTGTTTGTGTTTTATGGAAACTGTTTTCTTTTCGGTTGCAGCCAAGAAAAATCCATAAATTAGTTCCACCGCTTTATAAGCCCAAGGGTACAAGGTGTAGGAAATATATTTATATTATAGACAATAAAGACAATAACAGTACATATAAAAAGGCAACACAAGAAGCACACAATGAGCAACACAAATAGCAACTTCCTGTAAGGAAGCAAAAGTTTCTGTGATTATTTGGGGAACTGAACTGTGTGGGAGAACAACATTAGTAGCTCTGGCAGACTGTTTTCGCCACACCACGCCACACCACGCCACACCACGCCACACCACACCACACCACACCACACCACGCCACACCACAGCCAGTCAGTCCAACAAAAGTCAAGCAGTGTCCATGTAAAACAGGGAAGTCATTTGGAGTTTCCTCTCTGTGGTGTCCTTTGGTGATTCTCCTAACAATGAACTTGTCAAGTGGTTCCAGCACGGAAAATAAAGAAGAGAAAATCCAGATTACAAAGTTTTTGTTTTGAGTCAGCAAAAACTAATTTCACTCAAATTGCTTCCCCAAGATGTTATCTACAAACCCCGTTTCCATATGAGTTGGGAAATGGTGTTAGATGTAAATATAAACGGAATACAATGATTTGCAAATCCTTTTCAAGCCATATTCAGTTGAATATGCTACAAAGACAACATATTTCATGTTCAAACTCATAAACTTTATTGTTTTTTTTGCAAATAATAATTAACTTAGAATTTCATGGCTGCAACACGTGCCAAAGTAGTTGGGAAAGGGCATGTTCACCACTGTGTTACATGGCCTTTCCTTTTAACAACACTCAGTAAAGGTTTGGGAACTGAGGAGACACATTTTTGAAGCTTCTCAGGTGGAATTCTTTCCCATTCTTGCTTGATGTACAGCTTAAGTTGTTCAACAGTCCGGGGGTCTCCCTTCTGCTATTTTAGGCTTCACACATTTTCAATGGGAGACAGGTCTGGACTACAGGCAGGCCAGTCTAGTACCCGCACTCTTTTACTATGAAGCCACGTTGATGTAACACGTGGCTTGGCATTGTCTTGCTGAAATAAGCAGGGGCGTCCATGGTAACGTTGCTTGGATGGCAACATATGTTGCTCCAAAAGCTGTATGTACCTTTCAGCATTAATGGTGCCTTCACAGATGTGTAAGTTACCCATGTCTTGGGCACTAATACACCCCCATACCATCACACATGCTGCCTTTTACACTTTGCACCTAGAACAATCCGGCTGATTCTTTTCCTCTTTGTTCCGGAGGAAACAACGTCCACAGTTTCCAAAAACAACTTGAAATGTGGACTCGTCAGACCACAGAACACTTTTCCACTTTGTATCAGTCCATCTTAGATGAGCTCAGGCCCAGTGAAGCCGACGGCATTTCTGGGTGTTGTTGATAAACGGTTTTCGCCTTGCATAGGAGAGTTTTAACTTTCACTTACAGATGTAGCGACCAACTGTAGTTACTGACAGTGGGTTTCTGAAGTGTTCCTGAGCCCATGTGGTGATATCCTTTACACACTGATGTCGCTTGTTGATGCAGTACAGCCTGAGGGGTCGAAGGTCACGGGCTTAGCTGCTTACGTGCAGTGATTTCTCCACATTCTCTGAACCCTTTGATGATATTACGGAGCGTAGATGGTGAAATCCCTAAATTCCTTGCAATAGCTGCTTGAGAAAGGTTTTTCTTAAACTGTTCAACAATTTGCTCACGCATTTGTTGACAAAGTGGTGACCCTCGCCCCATCCTTGTTTGTGAATGACTGAGCATTTCATGGAATCTACTTTTATACCCAATCATGGCACCCACCTGTTCCCAGTTTGCCTGTTCACCTGTGGGATGTTCCAAATAAGTGTTTGATGAGCATTCCTCAACTTTATCAGTATTTATTGCCACCTTTCCCAACTTCTTTGTCACGTGTTGCTGCCATCAAATTCTAAAGTTAATGATTATTTGCAAAAAAAAAATAAAGTTTATGAGTTTGAACATCAAATATGTTGTCTTTGTAGCATATTCAACTGAATATGGCTTGAAAAGGATTTGCAAATCATTGTATTCCGTTTATATTTACATCTAACACAATTTTCCAACTCATATGGAAACGGGGTTTGTAATTTGTCCAACATAACAAAAGTCTGAGTGCCCACATCGTTGTGCATCCAGGAATCATTTGTAGGAGCTTCTGGGTACCTCCAATGTCCGCCTCGTCGACACGTCAGGGCAACGCTTACTCCAATCAGCAGATGTCCGGTCACCATGATTCTGAAAAGAAGAAGTCTTCAACTTCGTGGAGTGAAAGACTCGACAGGCACATGACTCCACACTCCTCCCAAGAGTCCATCAACAAACGTTGTGTCAGGACAGAAATGTTCCCCCCAACCCGAGCTTCTCTTCCAGAAGATCTTGTCAATTCTGTTGAGAGGCGGGTTGATAGTGTTTAGTTGGGAGTGTTTTGTTGAGAGGCCGGTTGAAAGTGTTTAGATGTTGTAGAGCAGTGCAAAGTCAAACAAGACAAGACGAAGAAGCAAGCGAGAGAGATAAGGGAGAGGGAAGGAAAGTGTCCGCCTTTGTTGAGCGCCAGACAGAATGTGATTGATTACATTTATAAGTGAAGAGTTGAGGCTGAAAAATCTTCTCACATCATTTCCCCGCCCACTGATTTGTTTCCAGTTGTGCCAGAAGTTTGACGCCTGACTTGCATTGCCTTCCAAAACACTTCTGCTTGCTTACAGGAAGTTGCTCCTTGTCCTTTTTGTGTTAGCACCGTTATTCTAGTCATGTCTGGTGGGACTGAAGACTATATTTAACACTTTGAGACTATATTTGACTCCGTGATTACACTAGACTATGAAGTTAAGTGGAGGGCCACAACATATGGGCCTGCGGGTTGCGAGTTTGAAACCCTGCTTGACAGCGTGCATTTCTTCTTTGTTATTACCATCATGATTATTCACTGATTGTTGACATTGGGATGACAGGGGATCCGGTTTAGTGGCCACAGGACTAGGTCTCTACTTTTTACAGATAATGTAGTCCCGATGGCTTCACCTGGCCAGGATCTCAAGCACTCACTGGATCGGTTTGCAGCTGAAGGTGAAGTGACAGGGATGAGAATCGACACCTCTATGTCTTAGTCCATGGTGGAGATCTCGGGGTAGCTCGGAGTCTTGTTCACAAGTGAGGGAAGAGTGGATCGTGCACTCCGGCATCTGCAGTGATGCGGACCCTGCATTGATCAGTCGTGGTGAAGAAGGAGCTGAGCCAGAAGGCAAAGCTCTCAATTTACGGGTCCATCTACGTTCCCATCCTCACCTATGGTCATGAACTTTGGGTTATGACCGAAAGGACAAGTTTCCTCTGTCGGGTGGTGGGGCTCTCCCTTAGAGAGAGGCTGAGTAAAGCCGCTGCTCCTCCACATGGAGAGGAGCCAGATGAGGTGGTTTGGACATCTGGTCAGGATGCCACCCGAAGGCCCCCCTGGGGAGGTGTTTAGGGCACGTCCGACCGGTAGGAGGCCACGGGGAAGACCCAGGACATGTTCGGGTGACTATGTCTTCCAGCTGGCCTGGGAACGCCTCGGGATCCCCCGGAAGGAGCTGGACAAAGTGGTTTGGGGAGAGGGAAGTCTGGGCTTCCCTGCTTAGGCTGCTGTGCCCGCAACCCAACCTTGGATGAATGGAAGTCCACGTACTTTTTTCACTCCAATTTCCTGTTCTGTGCTGAGTGAGTAAAATATGTTTGAGGGAACTCCGTGGATGTCTGGAATGTTCTTTACAAATAAAGTTTGGTTGCTAATCTTTTAGGTGCTGAAGTCAAAGGAGCTTGGCTTTGTATTTCCATGAAAGCTTTGCAAATCTGCTATTGTGTTTTGGACTGCTGGCAAGAAAAGCTTTTCAACTAAGACCTTCCTGTCTCAAATGTCGCCGACACAAAAACCATCAATATTTACAAATATTATTCAATCGCATACTGACAGACCTTCGCCTATTGTCGTCCTGCGCCTCTCAAACACGCATCTTCTTCTGTTTGGGGGGCAAGAAAAGCTTCCTTGCCTGATTGTCCCGGACACAACAGCTGTGACTTCATGTGTTCATTACAGTCTGAGCGTTGACCACATGACCATTGTGGTATTGACTGGGTCTTAAGGGTAAGACACATAAGAATGCAGCCTAGCTGAGCCTTGGTCACCTCCATGCCTCGGTGGGAAAGCTGCAAAACTTAATTCCAGCAGCTTAAGTTTACCACTGACCTGTGGCTCCCTGCTCCGCAGTTGGGGGAAACACTTGTGTATTCACAACCACTCTCTCCAAGTCGCTTCATTGATTTAATGCTGTTTGATATTTAGTTAGTCAGTCGGTCGGTCGGTCGGTCGGTCAGTCGGTCGGTCGACTGTCAGTCAGTCAGTCAGTCAGTCAGTCAGTTAGTTAGTTAGCAAAATAACCAGAAAAGTGGATTGTGCTGAAACTTTTCGGGAAATGTCAGAAAGGGGTACAAGTGATTTTGGGGGTGATCCAGATCATTCAATTCCGGACTAAAAGCCGCTGCTTTTTATCCATGCTTGTCAAATACAGTATACTGAAAAGGTGTGTTATTGTTTGTGCTATGACGCCCTATTTTGTCCAAGTTCGCTCCCATCAGGTGCTGCATTGTCCTTCCTTTAAGAGCTTTCAACCGAAAGTTGAAGTGCCGTTCAGTCTTTTAATCGTCCACGGCGTTTTTACATGAATGGATTCTTCATTCATCACTCTGAGCAACGTTTGTAAGTTTTACAATATAACTAAAACAATTCCTACTTACTAAAGTGTCCCATGTGTGATGTCTGTAGGAGTGTTTTCATGCTTATTTCTACCTGCTATCATAATGTAATATTAGTTAATTAGCATTATCTAATATGCTAACAGTTTTACGAGTGTCTGTGTTAGTATAATTAACTTACATTATTTTTGTATTGTTTCACTTTCACAAATTCCTCAGTAAATTCACCAAAACGTCAGCGTGGAGTTATTGAGTCTGTTTAGCTGATTGGAGAGCTAGCTTGCACAGCTAGTGGGTCCATGACCACGACTGACGTTTTGTTTGATCAGCCGTTTTACTGCCTGTCACAGACACTGTTTGGAAACAATTAAGGGATGTAAATAAACACTTTCTGTGAATAACTAATTTATAGTCCAGTGCGACTGATATGTGATTTGATTTAGTGGGTGCGGCTTATATACTGGTGCGCCCTATAGTCTGGGAAATATGGCACTATGTTACTAAATGTTTTGATGTCACCAGGCTGAATTCTCTGTGTACTGCAAAGTAGAGCATGCTAGTGGCTCCGCCTCCACCCACAGACACAAAGATAGTGGCTGACTGATCTCATTTTGCTTTAAACAATTAGAACATTCACAGGTGACTTTTTGTGAAACTTTCAGTGCATCTCAGAAATGAGACAAGGAACAAGTGATTACATTTTGGGGCTGATCCGGATGTCTGTCTGGATTTATAACTTGTTTAAACTAAAGGACTCTTTACAGTTGGAAGATAGACAGCTGGCTGGCTGAGTGAGGTTTTGTTTTGTGTTGGCGAGTCTTTAACTCTCACAAGGTAGTCTTTCAAATACAATATGTTCAAATGTGACACGAGTCTCAACACACCTGCTTGTCACTTTTACATCATCATGTGTGTGTGCAGCAAGTAGACACTTCATCATGTGTGTGTGCAGCAAGTAGACACTTCATCATGTGTGTGTGCAGCAAGTAGACACTACATCATGTGTGTGTGCAGCAAGTAGACACTTCATCATGTGTGTGTGCAGCAAGTAGACACTTCATCATGTGTGTGTGTGCAGCAAGTAGACACTTCATCATGTGTGTGTGCAGCAAGTAGACACTACATCATGTGTGTGTGCAGCAAGTAGACACTTCATCATGTGTGTGTGCAGCAAGTAGACACTTCATCATGTGTGTGTGCAGCAAGTAGACACTTCATCATGTGTGTGTGCAGCAAGTAGACACTTCATCATGTGTGTGTGCAGCAAGTAGACACTTCATCATGTGTGTGTGCGCAGCAAGTAGACACTTCATCATGTGTGTGTGCAGCAAGTAGACACTTCATCATGTGTGTGTGCAGCAAGTAGACACTTCATCATGTGTGTGTGCAGCAAGTAGACACTTCATCATGTGTGTGTGCAGCAAGTAGACACTTCATCACAACATCAGGTTTTCGGCAGTTCTGTTTGGATCATCAAAGTCCTTTTTTTTCCAACCTCCGCGTTGTTTTTTAATGAACACTTGGGCCTACTACGCTACTGTGTTTGAATGTCAGTCCACGTTGGCCCGCAGTGTAAACGTAGTCTCTGTGTTTATGATCACTAATCAAAGTCCCTTGGCATTGAAGGAAGAGATGTGTGCTGGTTGCCAAAGAAGAGTGTCACCTGGATGCTAATGAAGGCACATGTGTTCTAAGGTGTGAACAAACAAGAGGCTCTCAAATGCAAGCCTGAAGTCAAAGAGCCTGCAGTGTGACACAGCAGGGGGGCGGAGCTCCAGTCAGCCGTCATTATGGCCGCACGTCTGGCTTGGTGCTTGAAGGCTGACAACTTTAGGATTCCATTCACTTCAGGTGAGATGTCGTTTCAAAGGAAACATCGAAAGCCCGTCATGAAAAAAATATTCTTTGTGCATTTGATGGCACGGTGTTATGCAAATGAGTGAAATGTGCCTGCATGGAGGGCACATCTATCTCCCACACACGCATTCATTCATCTCACACACTTATTCACTCATCTCACACACTTATTCACTTATCTCACACACGTATTCACTCATCTCACACACTTATTCACTTATCTCACACACTTATTCACTCATCTCACACACTTATTCACTCATCTCACACACTTATTCACTCATCTCACACACTCATCTCACACACTTATTCACTTATCTTACACACTTATTCATTCATCTCACACACTTATTCACTCATCTCACACACTTATTCACTCATCTCACACACTTATTCACTCATCTCACACACTTATTCACTCATCTCACACACTTATTCATTCATCTCACACACTCATTCACTCATCTCACACACTTATTCACTTATCTCACACACTTATTCATTCATCTCACACACTCATTCACTCATATCACACACTTATTCACTCATCTCACACACTTATTCACTTATCTCACACACTTATTCATTCATCTCACACACTTATTCACTCATCTCACACACTTATTCACTTATCTCACACACTTATTCATTCATCTCACACACTTATTCACTCATCTCACACACTTATTCATTCATCTCACACACTCATTCACTCATCTCACACACTTATTCACTTATCTCACACACTTATTCATTCATCTCACACACTCATTCACTCATATCACACACTTATTCACTCATCTCACACACTTATTCACTTATCTCACACACTTATTCATTCATCTCACACACTTATTCACTCATCTCACACACTTATTCACTTATCTCACACACTTATTCATTCATCTCACACACTTATTCACTCATCTCACACACTTATTCACTTATCTCACACACTTATTCATTCATCTCACACACTTATTCACTCATCTCACACACTTATTCACTTATCTTACACACTTATTCATTCATCTCACACACTTATTCACTCATCTCACACACTTATTCACTCATCTCACACACTTATTCACTCATCTCACACACTTATTCACTTATCTCACACACTTATTCATTCATCTCACACACTCATTCACTCATCTCACACACTTATTCACTTATCTCACACACTTATTCATTCATCTCACACACTCATTCACTCATCTCACACACTTATTCACTCATCTCACACACTTATTCACTTATCTCACACACTTATTCACTCATCTCACACACTTATTCACTTATCTCACACACTTATTCATTCATCTCACACACTCATTCACTCATCTCACACACTCATTCACTCATCTCACACACTTATTCACTTATCTCACACACTTATTCATTCATCTCACACACTCATTCACTCATCTCACACACTTATTCATTCATCTCACACACTTATTCATTCATCTCACACACTTATTCACTCATCTCACACACTTATTCACTTATCTCACACACTTATTCACTCATCTCACACACTTATTCACTCATCTCACACACTTATTCACTCATCTCACACACTCATTCACTCATCTCACACACTTATTCACTCATCTCTGCGCTAATCAGTCATTTGTGTTGAATATTACAAAGTCATAAATACATCACTTTACACAACGCTGAAGAAAAAGAGCATATTTCGCTTCCGTTTTTTTAAAGAGGAACTGCTCTCTCAATCAAATCCTTATGTTTTTCTTTTTGAAGTGCATTCTAAAGCTTAAATTAGCACATAGCAAGAGGCAGCTAACAATTGAGCCAATAGAAGTCTCTCTATTCCACTTTTTAACACACACAACTTCGTCAATGTTTTATTTTTTTATTTCGTGTAAGTATATATGTAACATAGTAACATTCATATTAACAAGTAATATTGACATATTATGATCATTTTAATCATATGGCGGCTTAATAATTTCACAGGGGTTTGGTGGTAGCGGGGGTGTATATTGCAGCCCGGGAGAGTTAGGGTTGCATGGGATTGTTTTGGGTCCCTATTAAAAGGTTCAACCTTGGCTCGCGGCTTTGTTCAGTTTTAAATTTTGGCCCACTCTGTATTTGAGTTTGACACCCCTGATGTACACCCTTATTGGAGGAAGACGCAGCTTGCTCTTCAACCGCTCCCCTCCAACCACCCATCGGGATGCTCGAATAATGAGCTCCATTGCCATGGTAAACGCCAGTGGAGAGATGGTGCAACCCGCCATTTTGCCTATCTCGAGGTGCTGCCAGGCAGTTGTCCTGGCCTGTGCTGTAACGCAGAACTGGAGGTCCTGGAAGCAGGCTTTGACCATCCTTGTGATGCCCTCAGGGACCTGGAAGAAGTTGAACGCTGTCCATAGAATCTCATGAGGCACTGACCCAAAGGCATTGGCAAGATCTAAGAAAACCACATGCAGGTCTTTCTTGGCCGTCTGTATCTGGTGCCAGATGACATTTGTGTGTTCCAGACATCCTTAGAAACTGCCTATCCCTGCCTTCTGCACTGAGGTGTCAACATAGTTGTTCTTCAGCAAGAATACTGAGAGACTGTGGACCACAACACTGAAGAATATTCTTCCTTCCACATTCAGAAGACTGATCTGGCGGAACTGTTCGATGGTTGAGGAATTCTTCTCTGTGGGAGTCAGGATCCCACCTGCCCTTCGCCATGTCTTTGGTAGAATTCCTTTTTCCCACGCCACTTTTATTAGCTTCCAGAGGAACTTCAAGACGCCTGGAGTGTTCTTATGGAGCCTATATGGGACGCCGTTGGGTCCTGGGGCTGAGGTTGTTCTTGCCCTCTTTACAGTGCTCTCAACTTCTCTCCATGTGGGGGGCCTCGTTTCAAACTGGTGCTCAGGTGGTTGGATTGGTGGCATGAAATCTGGAATGCTGGCTGGCACATGCCTCTGGCTGTCGGAGTAGGTCTTCCTCAGGTGCTCTTCTAGTTCCCTTATGGGTACTTTGAGGACTGCAGTTTTCTCCTTGACAAAGAGGTCTTTGACGAACTTGTAAGGATCTCTGTAGAGGACAGTCCTCGTTCGCTCTTTCTTTTTATGTTGCTTTCTCAGGCATTCTGCTCGTCGCAGTGTTGCAAGTCGCTGCTTGATGTCGGCCTGTAGTGCTTCAAGTGCTTTCCTTTACACTTCTGTGGCCTTTTTCCACTGCTTTCGCAGGCCCCTTCTTTCTTTCACAAGTCTTTCAATCTCTTGTTGTCTCCTGGACTTCAGAGGGGCTGACAGTTCCGCCTGTGTCGTAAGGTTTTTACTTTTCACCCCAAATCTCTTTGCTCCATAGCTGTAAATATTCTCTCCAATCTAGTCCAGCTTTTTTTACACACACCCTTTCAGACCTTATATATATATATATATAGAGAGAGAGAGTTTATTTCATATTTTTAAAAAGCTATATATTTAAGGGTGAAAAAACAACTGCGAGCTCAGTAGCCAGAATTTTACTAAAAAAAAAAACTTTTTGTCTACAGTAAACCACAGAAAAAAAAAACACCTCAAATTTTATGGTGAAATTCCGGCGACTGAGCTGCCAGTTTTTTGTCTTCAAATGTAAAGTATTTTCCTGTTTTGATTTGTGATTTTTCCATCAAAAGTATTATTACTATTACTACATAAACCACTACTTGACAGTTTTGTTTGTTTTTTACTCAAAATATGAAATAAACTGTGAATAAAAACTGTATATTTAAGGATTAAAAAAAAATTTGCAGTCGGCAGAATTTTACTGTAAAAAAATTGTTATCGTTTTTTCCATTGACCGCAAACACAATTAAAACCATCACAACTTTTACAGTGAAATTCTAACAACTGAGCTGCCTGCAAAATATTTTCCTTGTTTAGTTTATTTACCGTTAAAAGTATTATTACTATTTGCTAAGGTGGTTGCTAAGGTGGTTGCTATGCTTCTTCTCCTCTCATTTTGATACATTTCAGGTTTGGAGTATTTGGATGGTTATCTATCAAAATGATGATTCACAAACAAAGCCTGTGTGTACTTTTATCATCAAACCTTCATTTATTTATTTGCACTAAAATAAGTTCATGGGAAAGAAATTGCTACATTTTTGATCTTTTTCAATGCAAAAGATTCTTTGTTGTAATAAAATTAAGATCCATGTGCAAGTGTTCCTGGAGCACAGTGTTGACCAGCTCAGCACCGACACTGAAGACAATCTGCCTCCTAAAATTCTTATTAGTCTTTATTTAGCTGTGACATTCGTAACACATCAAAAATATATTCCCATTTACAAAATTCATGTTTGAACCTCGCTTTGCAGTATTGCTAAGTGCTAAACAAGATATACAACATAATCACTTACTGTACTATGTCTGCTCTCACTGGGATAAAGACTGATGGGATGTTTATATCTTTCAGCACAAGACTTGTATTTCCGGGTCTTTGTTGCCATCTCCGGGTCTAAGTTGGATGTTAAATTTCATCAACTTGTGGGTTTATGTCCACAACCTTCTACTATCCAGGTAACTGAATTGTTTGCATTTGAATCTCGCTGACCCAGGCTGTGGTACCATCATGTTTTAAGACGGCCACAATCATTCCAGTCCCAAAAAACCCCACAATCTCCTCCCTCAATGATTACAGCCCCCATCATAATGAAGTGCTTGGAGAGGCTGGTAAAGGAATATATAGTCTCCAGAATTCCCCCCACATTCCACCCATACCAGTTTGCTTATCGCCCTAACCCAGGGGTGTCAAACTCAAATGCAGAGTGGGACAAAATGTAAAAGTGAACAAAGCCGCGGGCCAAGATTGAACAAATGAACCTTTTAATAGAGACCCAAACAAGTTTTGCATTTCATATTGAACAAGCAAGGCTTATATAACTTTATAGTGACATGCAAAATCCAGTTTCAAAAAATAATAATAATAATTCAAAAATATCAATGGCATAACAAATGAAATTTAAATATAAATGTAATGCCTCTTTTCTATTTGCAGCCTTCTGAGGTAAATATCAACATTAACTTTTTCCACAGGCTAATAATACATTTGAAAATAAAATAACAATAATGAATGAATCAAACATTCAAGCCTTGAAGTAGCAAGAGAAAGTGCATGAATAAAATGTTAATTATTGCTCAGTTTGCTACACTGATTTGCTTTAACACTGAATATGGAACAAGCAACGCTTATATCACTTAATGGTGCAAAATCAACTTTCAAAAAACAAACGAAAAAACATCAATGGTATATTAAATAAAATTTAAATAAAAAATGTAATGCCTCTTTTCTATTTGCAACCTTCTGAGGTAAATATCAACATTAACTTTTTCCACAGGCTAATAAATGTGAAAATAAAATAACAATGAATAAAACAACCATTCAGGACTTTAAAGTGCTCAGTTTGCAACACACTGATCTAATCTGATGTGCCCAAGCCAGATACCTGACATCTTTTCTGGGATGCTAGTTCATTAATGGGTTCAGGTGGGCGGGGTTGGGGGGGTCGGGGTTTGGTGGTAGAGGGGAGTGTATATTGTAGCGTCCCGGAAGAGTTAGTGCTGAAAGGGGTTCTGGGTATTTGTTCTGTTGTGTTACGGTGCGGATGTTCTCCCGAAATGTGTATGTCATTCTTGTTTGGTGTGGGTTCACTGTGTGGCGCATATTTGTAACAGTGTTAAAGTTGTGTATACGGCCACCCTCAGTGTGACCTGTATGGCTGTTGATCAAGTATGCCTTGCATTCACTTATGTGTGTGTGTAGAAGCCACATATGTCATGTGACGGGGCCGGCACGCTGTTTGTATGGAGGAAAAGCAGATGCGACGACAGGTTGTAGAGGACGTTAAAGGCAGTGCCTTTAAGGCACGCCCCCAATATTGTTGGGCGGGTGGAAATCGGGAGAATGGTTGCCCCGGGAGACTTTCGGGAAAATCGAGAGGGTTGGCAAGTATGGGTATTAGCGGTGAAATGCGGTGTTACAGCGGCACTGCCGATGTATAATACCGGCGGGCCAGCTCTAATGTTAATTTGATATTGCCTCAAGGGCTAAATGAAATTACACGGCGGGCCAAATTTGGCCCGCGGGCCAGAGTTTGACACCCATGCCCTAACCGCTCCACAGAGGACGCCATCTCCTCTGCACTCCACCTGAGCTTAGAACATCTGGAAGGAAAGGACACACACGTGCGGATGTTGTTCCTGGACTTCAGCTCAGCATTCAACACCATCATCCCGCAGCACTTGATGAGCAAACCTTGGATTCAGTACCCCCTTTGCAACTGGCTGCTTGACTTCCTCACAGACAGACCCCAATCTGTGAGAGTGGGCAACAACACCTCCAGTGCCATCTCCCTGAGCACCGGCTCCCCCCAGGGCTCCGTCCTGAGTCCACTGCTGTTCACATTGATGACTCATGACTGCTGTGCCAGGTCCACTACTAACCACATTGTGAAGTACACCACAGTAGTGGGCCTCATCCCTGACAACAACCACATGGACTACAGGGAGGAGGTGAAACATCTGCTTGACTGGTGCAGAACCAACAACCTGGTCCTGAATGTCAACAAGACCAAGGAGATCATGGTTGACTTCAGCAAGCACCAGTCCAGCCACGCTCCACTCTACATCAACGGCACAGCAGTGGAGATAGTAAGCAGCACCAAGTTCCTGGGGGTGCAGATAACTGACAATATAACCTGGTCCCTACACACCGGAGCTCTTGTAAAAAGAGCTCAGCAGCACATGCACTTTTTGCGTGGGATGAAAAGAGCACAGCTCTCTCAGTACATTCTACAGAAACACTATAGAGACCACCTGCATCTCTGTCTGGACTGGAGCCTGCAATGCCTCAGACTGGAAGTCTCTCCAGAGAGTGGTGAGGACGGCGGAAAAGATCATCAGGACTCCTCTTCCTCCTATCCAGGAGATGGCAAAAAGCCGCTGCCTGACCAGGGCTCAGAAAATCTGTAAAGACTCCTCCCACCCCCACCAAGGACTGTTTTCACTGCTGGACTCTAGAAAGAGGTTCCGCAGCCTCCGAAGCAGAACCTCCAGGTTCTGTAACAGCTTCTTCCCTCAGGCCGTAAGACTCTTGAACGCATCATCATTAAATGATCCCCTCAACTCCCCCCAAAATGGATTAACTGGCTGGAATAAAAAAGACAATATAACATACATCCATAAACGTGGACGCATGTGAAAAAGTGCAATATATTTGTCTGTACAGTAATCTATTTATTTATGTATTTATATATATTGATTTATTTATATATGCACCTATTGCTTTTTTATCCTGCACTACCATGAGCTTATGTAACGAAATGTTGTTCTTATCTGTGCTGTAAAGTTCAAATTGAATGACAATAAAAAGGAAGTCTAAGTCTAAATTATGTGAACTGAATTTTTTTACGGGAAATGATGCTGACAATTTCATTGAAAAAACATTTGTGTTTTAAAGTTCTGTCTGTAAAAATTCAGTTGGAAAAAAGTTGTATGTAAAAAAAATTCAATGTAAAAAAAAAACAGTGCAAAAAATTCAGTGTATACAAATTCAGTTGAAAAAAAACAATGTGTAAATATTCAGTGTCACAAAAATTCAGTGCAAAAAATAAATTCAGTGTAAAAAAATCAGTGTAAAAAAATTAATTGCAAAAAATAAAGTTTATAAAAATTCAGAGTAAAAAAACGAGTGCAAAAAAATCCAGTGTATTAAAAATCAGTGGAAAAAAATCAGTGTTTAAAACTTCAGTGTGAAAAAAATGATGTTATAAAAACCAGTGTATAAAAATGAAATGCAAACAAATCCAGTATAAAAAGATTAAGTGTATAGAATTTCAGTGTTTTAAAATTCAGTGTAAGCAGTGAATTTTTTGACACTGAATTTTAAAACACTGATTTTTTTATACAATGAAATTGTCAGCTTAATTTGAAAAATTCAGATCACAATATTCAAACACAAAAAATTCAGTTACATAAATTCAGTGTCAAATAAAAGCTTTTGTAATAAAGATAGAAAAAAAAACTCTATAGGTGAGAGTCATGATTTATCATCTAGAATTAACTTTCACCAACTCAGAGGCGATGCAGCAGCTCATTACGTCAATATAGCAGCATGAGCTAGTTAGCTGTCTGTGATCACAGCTTTAATAAAAGTAGTTCCTCTGTGTTAGCGCTTATAACACGATATGTTTTGTTAATATTCAGGTCTCCACATGTAAAAGTATTGAGTATTGTTGGCACTTTTTAGATGTTTTTTGGATTACACCTTAGGAGTTAGAATGCATTTAAAAAAAAAGTGTTTGATTGATTGATTGAGACTTTTATTAGTAGGTTGCACAGTGAAGTACATATTCCGTACAATTGACCACTAAATGGTAACACCCCAATAAGTTGTTCAACTTGTTTAAGTCGGGGTCAACTTAAATTGATTCATGATACAGATATATACTATCATCATAATACATCCATCACACAAGAGGGGGGGGGGGGGGGGGGGGGGGGGTTTGGTTGTTATCATCAGTCATCAACAATTGAGAACAGAGAAATGGATATTGAAACAGTGTAGGTCTGACTTGGTAGGATATGTACAGCAAGTAGTGGACATAGAGAGAGAGAGAGAGAGAGAGAGAGAGAGAGAGAGAGAGAGAGAGAGAGAGAGAGAGAGAGAGAGAGAGAGAGAGAGAGCTCAGAAAGCATAAGAAAAATATCTGCATTTGATTGTTTACATTTGATTATTAACAATCCGGGGAGGGTGTTAGTTTAGGGTTGAAGTTGCCTGGAGGTGTACTTTTGTTGCGGTTTTGAAGGAGGATAGAGATGCCCTTTCTTTTATACCTGTTGGGAGTGCATTCCACATTGATGTGGCATAGAAAGAGAATGAGTTAAGACCTTTGTTAGATGGGAATCTTGAATTCTTGTCTCACATGAAGATTTGAAATGATGGACAAGGCATGTAAAAAAAAAGTACATTTAAGCTGCAAAGAGAAATAAATGTTTGTTTCCCAGAGATTGTCACAGGTTTGTCTTCTCCTTCCTGTCATAATTGAGCCCAACAATAATTAGCCGTGATTGCAAAGTGTCTCTTGAGAAATTGGGCCAGAACAATGGCGTGCTTAGTCCTCAGGAAGGGAAAGATGTCCTTCCTTACATCAAGCCCACTCTTTGATTGCCATAATTAACTTCAATAATTAGTCTACAAATGAACTTCTTTGATGTTGTGCATACTTGATATGAATGTGAAAATATTTGGGGACTAAAGTTTGTTGATTGGGACTAAACTTAGTCCTCGATATCATGTTCCCACCTCCTGTGTTTGGAAGCAAATAAGATATATGTACTTAAAACTTATAATTGTCTTCCTTTATACTGGGACAAAGCAGCCACTTTTAATTTGGCGGAATTAATCGGAATCGAAAATGAAAGCGAGGGATGTCCGTCCACAAGGAGGACTTAAGTCACATTTTGCCTCAATTAAATGTCAGCCAATTATTGCGGGAGATTATTGACATTTGAAGTCACTTATTGTCCTCGCCATTCATCCTCGTTAGCCAGAACAATTGCAGTTGTTTCCCGTATTAACGCAGACAGATTATCCTCGCCACACTTCACTAAGAAACTCACTTTCTTTTATGGTCAGCCCAAATTTCATTTTTAGGCTGCATGTTCCCCGCATGCTTTTTAACAGTTGGACATTTCTTACCCATATAAGTGGACATATACTCTATATATATGTATATAAGTGGACATATACTCTCTATATATGTATATAAGTGGACATATACTCTATATATATGTATATAAGTGGACATATACTCTATATATATGCATATAAGTGGACATATACTCTATATATATGTATATAAGTGGACATATACTCTATATATATGTATATAAGTGGACATATACTCTATATATATGTATATAAGTGGACATATACTCTATATATATATGTATATAAGTGGACATATACTCTCTATATATGTATATAAGTGGACATATACTCTATATATATGTATATAAGTGGACATATACTCTATATATATATGTATATAAGTGGACATATACTCTCTATATATGTATATAAGTGGACATATACTCTCTATATATGTATATAAGTGGACATATACTCTATATATATGTATATAAGTGGACATATACTCTATATATATGTATATAAGTGGACATACACTCTCTATATATGTATATAAGTGGACATATACTCTATATATATGTATATAAGTGGACATATACTCTATATATATGTATATAAGTGGACATATACTCTATATATATGTATATAAGTGGACATATACTCTATATATATGTATATAAGTGGACATATACTCTCTATATATGTATATAAGTGGACATATACTCTCTATATATGTATATAAGTGGACATATACTCTATATATATGTATATAAGTGGACATATACTCTCTATGTATGTATATAAGTGGACATATACTCTCTATATATGCATATAAGTGGACATATACTCTATATATATGTATATAAGTGGACATATACTCTATATATATGTATATAAGTGGACATATACTCTATATATATGTATATAAGTGGACATATACTCTATATATATGTATATAAGTGGACATACACTCTCTATATATGTATATAAGTGGACATATACTCTCTATATATGTATATGGGTGGACATATACTCTATATATATGTATATAAGTGGACATATACTCTCTATATATATATGTATATAAGTGGACATATACTCTATATATATGTATATAAGTGGACATATACTCTATATATATGTATATAAGTGGACATATACTCTATATATATGTATATAAGTGGACATATACTCTCTATATATATATGTATATAAGTGGACATATACTCTCTATATATGTATATAAGTGGACATATACTCTATATATATGTATATAAGTGGACATATACTCTATATATATGTATATAAGTGGACATATACTCTATATATATATGTATATAAGTGGACATATACTCTATATATATGTATATAAATGGACATATACTCTCTATATATGTATATAAGTGGACATATACTCTCTATATATGTATATAAGTGGACATATACTCTATATATATGTATATAAGTGGACATATACTCTATATATATGTATATAAGTGGACATATACTCTATATATATATGTATATAAGTGGACATATACTCTATATATATGTATATAAATGGACATATACTCTCTATATATGTATATAAGTGGACATATACTCTCTATATATGTATATAAGTGGACATATACTCTATATATGTATATAAGTGGACATATACTCTCTATATATGTATATAAGTGGACATATACTCTATATATGTATATAAGTGGACATATACTCTATATATATGTATATAAGTGGACATATACTCTATATATATGTATATAAGTGGACATACACTCTCTATATATGTATATAAGTGGACATATACTCTCTATATATGTATATAAGTGGACATATACTCTATATATATGTATATAAGTGGACATATACTCTCTATATATGTATATAAGTGGACATATACTCTTTATATATGTATATAAGTGGACATATACTCTCTATATATATATGTATATAAGTGGACATATACTCTATATATATGTATATAAGTGGACATATACTCTATATATATGTATATAAGTGGACATATACTCTATATATATGTATATAAGTGGACATATACTCTCTATATATATATGTATATAAGTGGACATATACTCTCTATATATGTATATAAGTGGACATATACTCTATATATATGTATATAAGTGGACATATACTCTATATATATGTATATAAGTGGACATATACTCTATATATATATGTATATAAGTGGACATATACTCTATATATATATGTATATAAATGGACATATACTCTCTATATATGTATATAAGTGGACATATACTCTCTATATATGTATATAAGTGGACATATACTCTATATATGTATATAAGTGGACATATACTCTCTATATATGTATATAAGTGGACATATACTCTATATATGTATATAAGTGGACATATACTCTATATATATGTATATAAGTGGACATATACTCTATATATATGTATATAAGTGGACATACACTCTCTATATATGTATATAAGTGGACATATACTCTCTATATATGTATATAAGTGGACATATACTCTATATATGTATATAAGTGGACATATACTCTATATATATGTATATAAGTGGACATATACTCTCTACATATGTATATAAATGGACATACACCCTCTATATATGTATATAAGTGGACATATACTCTCTATATATGTATATAAGTGGACATATACTCTATATATATGTATATAAGTGGACATATACTCTCTATATATGTATATAAGTGGACATATACTCTCTATATATGTATATAAGTGGACATATACTCTATATATATGTATATAAGTGGACATATACTCTATATATATGTATATAAGTGGACATACACTCTCTATATATGTATATAAGTGGACATATACTCTATATATATGTATATAAGTGGACATATACTCTATATATATGTATATAAGTGGACATATACTCTATATATATGTATATAAGTGGACATATACTCTATATATATGTATATAAGTGGACATATACTCTCTATATATGTATATAAGTGGACATATACTCTCTATATATGTATATAAGTGGACATATACTCTATATATATGTATATAAGTGGACATATACTCTCTATGTATGTATATAAGTGGACATATACTCTCTATATATGCATATAAGTGGACATATACTCTATATATATGTATATAAGTGGACATATACTCTATATATATGTATATAAGTGGACATATACTCTATATATATGTATATAAGTGGACATATACTCTATATATATGTATATAAGTGGACATACACTCTCTATATATGTATATAAGTGGACATATACTCTCTATATATGTATATGGGTGGACATATACTCTATATATATGTATATAAGTGGACATATACTCTCTATATATATATGTATATAAGTGGACATATACTCTATATATATGTATATAAGTGGACATATACTCTATATATATGTATATAAGTGGACATATACTCTATATATATGTATATAAGTGGACATATACTCTCTATATATATATGTATATAAGTGGACATATACTCTCTATATATGTATATAAGTGGACATATACTCTATATATATGTATATAAGTGGACATATACTCTATATATATGTATATAAGTGGACATATACTCTATATATATATGTATATAAGTGGACATATACTCTATATATATGTATATAAATGGACATATACTCCCTATATATGTATATAAGTGGACATATACTCTCTATATATGTATATAAGTGGACATATACTCTATATATATATGTATATAAGTGGACATATACTCTATATATATGTATATAAGTGGACATATACTCTATATATATATGTATATAAGTGGACATATACTCTATATATATGTATATAAATGGACATATACTCTCTATATATGTATATAAGTGGACATATACTCTCTATATATGTATATAAGTGGACATATACTCTATATATGTATATAAGTGGACATATACTCTCTATATATGTATATAAGTGGACATATACTCTATATATGTATATAAGTGGACATATACTCTATATATATGTATATAAGTGGACATATACTCTATATATATGTATATAAGTGGACATACACTCTCTATATATGTATATAAGTGGACATATACTCTCTATATATGTATATAAGTGGACATATACTCTATATATATGTATATAAGTGGACATAAACTCTCTATATATGTATATAAGTGGACATATACTCTTTATATATGTATATAAGTGGACATATACTCTCTATATATATATGTATATAAGTGGACATATACTCTATATATATGTATATAAGTGGACATATACTCTATATATATGTATATAAGTGGACATATACTCTATATATATGTATATAAGTGGACATATACTCTCTATATATATATGTATATAAGTGGACATATACTCTCTATATATGTATATAAGTGGACATATACTCTATATATATGTATATAAGTGGACATATACTCTATATATATGTATATAAGTGGACATATACTCTATATATATATGTATATAAGTGGACATATACTCTATATATATATGTATATAAATGGACATATACTCTCTATATATGTATATAAGTGGACATATACTCTCTATATATGTATATAAGTGGACATATACTCTATATATGTATATAAGTGGACATATACTCTCTATATATGTATATAAGTGGACATATACTCTATATATGTATATAAGTGGACATATACTCTATATATATGTATATAAGTGGACATATACTCTATATATATGTATATAAGTGGACATACACTCTCTATATATGTATATAAGTGGACATATACTCTCTATATATGTATATAAGTGGACATATACTCTATATATGTATATAAGTGGACATATACTCTATATATATGTATATAAGTGGACATATACTCTCTACATATGTATATAAATGGACATACACCCTCTATATATGTATATAAGTGGACATATACTCTCTATATATGTATATAAGTGGACATATACTCTATATATATGTATATAAGTGGACATATACTCTCTATATATGTATATAAATGGACATACACCCTCTATATATGTATATAAGTGGACATATACTTATATACTGACTGTCCAAACTATGTTTGTACTGTATTGTCCAAACTATGTTTCTACTGTACTGTCCAAACTATGTTTGTACTGTACTGTCCAAGCTATGGAGCTCTTCAGTAAATAAGCCATGCCCACTAAATTGAGGGGGGGGGGGGGGGGGAATTTCCTTATATAAGCCGTAGATATATACGTTGTGAAATGAGTTATTTACACAGATTGTTTATTTACATACCTTCATTGTTTCCAAACGGTGTCTGTAACAGGGCAGTAAAACGGCTGATCAAACAAAACGTCAGTCATGGTCATGGACCCACTAATTGTGCAAGCTAGCTTGTCCAATCAGCTAAACAGACTCAATAACTCCACGCTGACCTTTTGGTGAATTTACTGAGGAATTTGTGAAAGTGAAACAATACAAAAAGAATGTAAGTTAATAATACAAACACAGACACTCGTAGATGTGTTAGCATATTAGCTAATGCTAACGACGCCAGCTTGATTACAGGTACAAATAAGCATGAAAACACTCCTACAGACATCACACATGGGACACTTTAGTAAGTAAGAATAGTTTTACTTATATTATAAAACTTACAAACTTTGCTTGGAGTGATGAATGAAGAATCCATACGAGTAGAAACGCTATGGACGGCTAGAAGACGGAACAGCACTTCTACTTCCGAGTAGAAAGCAGAGCACAAACAATAACACACTTTTTTCAGCGTATTTGCTTGTTTTTTGGTTGTTATTTTTTAACCATTTACCATAAGCCACGAAATATCCATAAATTAGCAGCCCGGTTTTATAAGCCGCATGGTACAAAGCGAAGGAAAAAAAGTAGCGTATTGCTGTTTGAGGGCTGTGACTTTGCTGGCATAGAGAAAACACTTGCAAAGGTGAACGTGCTCAATTGACGTTTCTAAGCACATGATCTCCAAATCCAGCTTAAGACATTTCATCCTGTCATTACACACAAGGAGGATATTTGTGCTGCACCACCAATATGTGGATTATTTGTACGCTGATTGGCAAACTCCACTTGTCCTGCCAGAGAAAGTCTGCGTGTCGTTCATCTTTACTGGAAGACAATGTGCAGAAATGCTGTCAGGTAGCAAACATGGCCGCCCAATAGACTGCTGAGCATCCATCATGCACTCTGCTGTCATTTATTCCACATTATTATCCAAGTAGTTTTATTCCACATTATTATCCAAGTAGTTTTATTCCACATTATTATCCAAGTAGTTTTATTCTACATTATTATCCAAGTAGTTTTATTCCACATTATTATCCAAGTAGTTTTATTCCACATTATTATCCAAGTAGTTGTATTCTACATTATTATCCAAGTAGTTGTATTCTACATTATTGTTCAAGTAGTTTTATTCTACATTATTATCCAAGTAGTTTTATTCTACATTATTATCTAAGTAGTTTTATTCTACATTATTATCCAAGTAGTTTTATTCTACATTATTATCCAAGTAGTTTTATTCTACATTATTATCTAAGTAGTTTTATTCTACATGATTATCCAAGTAGTTTTATTCTACATTATTATCCAAGTAGTTTTATTCTACATGATTATCCAAGCAAAGCTGCTTTTAGAGCAGGGTGATGAGAGGAGCAGACATTGTCTTCAATGTCTGACATTCCATTGTCCAGCTGCACATTTTGCTACATTTCATCTCCAAATCAATCCCGGTTATGGAAAATAAGGCCGGCTCCAAAGTCAAAGCCATCATTTGAGCGACAACACGCAGTTTTTACTGCAGCCCGCCTGATAACATGATTGTTACTTTCCTCTTGGAGAATTGACCATAAAAACATCCTTTTTAGCCAACTGGATTAGCTGTCTGGGCCCCCCACAGGGACAAGCGGTAGGAAAAGGATGGATGGACCATTCATAACGGGGGCGGAGTTAGATGGGGACTCATGCCCTGAAAGTTTTTTAAAATGTCCAGAATTCGAATTTTACTTTTGAAAAGAGAGGAAACAAAAACTGATGGAATTGACGTGCAGTACCGTCGTCCACCAGAGAGGCAGCAGCTGCTTCAAGTACTATAAAACGCGCTGGATTATAAGGTGCACCTTCAATGAATGGCGTATTTCAAAACTTTGTTCATATATAAGGCGCACCGGATTATAAGGTGCATAGAATAGAGGCTACAGTAGAGGCTGAAGTTACGTTATGCCTCCATTAGATGGAGCTGTGCTAAAGGGAATGTGAACAAAACAGTCAGTCAGGTCAGTCAAACAGACCCACTCGACATCCTTGTGTGGGCTCTGTACCGAGGATGTTGTTGTGGCTTGTGCAGCCCTTTGAGACACTTGTGATTTAGGGCTATATAAAAAAACATTGATTGATTGATTGATTAGCACTGTTTATGTAATTTTTTGAAGGAATGTAGTTAATCATAGAACTGGCATCCAATGTTACTAAAAAAAGTATTGATTTTGAATCGAGAAATGATTCTAAATCAAATCATTAACCCCAAGAATCAAATCGAATCATGTGGTGCCCAAAGATTCACAGCCCTAACATATATATATATAAACCCCGTTTCCATATGAGTTGGGAAATTGTGTTAAATGTAAATATAAGTGGAATACAATGATTTGCATATAATTTTCAAGCCATATTCAGTTGAATATGCTACAAAGACAACATATTTGATGTTCAAACTCATAAACTTTTTTTTTTTTTTTGCAAATAATCATTAACTTAGAATTTCATGGCTGCAACACGTGCCAAAGTAGTTGGGAAAGGGCATGTTCACCACTGTGTTACATGGCCTTTCCTTTTAACAACACTCAGTAAAGGTTTGGGAACTGAGGAGACACATTTTTGAAGTGGAATTCTTTCCCATTCTTGCTTGATGTACAGCTTAAGTTGTTCAACAGTCCGGGGGTCTCCCTTCTGCTATTTTAGGCTTCACATTTTCAATGGGAGACACGTCTGGACTACAGGCAGGCCAGTCTAGTACCCGCACTCTTTTACTATGAAGCCACGTTGATGTAACACGTGGCTTGGCATTGTCTTGCTGAAATAAGCAGGGGCGTCCATGATAACGTTGCTTGGATGGCAACATATGTTGCTCCAAAACCTGAATGTACCTTTCAGCATTGATGGTGCCTTCACAGATGTGTAAGTTACTGGAAAGTGCTCCTCCGAGTGATTCCCTTGGTCTACTGGGGGACTTCAACGCTCATATTGACAATGACAGTGAAACCTGGAGAGGCGTGATTGGGAAGAACGGCCGTCCTGATCTGAACCCGAGTGGTGTTTTGTTATTGGACTTTTGTGCTCGTCACAGATTGTCCATAACAAACACCATGTTCAAACATGAGCGTGTCCACATGTGCACTTGGCCAAGATCTTCAGCTCTCACTGGATCGGTTCACAGCCGAGTGTGAAGCGACTGGGTTGGGAATCAGCACCTCCAAGTCCGAGTCCATGGTTCTTGCCCGGAAAAGCGTGGCGAAGTTGGTAGAGTGGCTGTGCCAGCAATCGGAGTGTTGCTGGTTACTGGGGTTCAATCCCCACCTTCTACCAACCTCCTCACGTCCGTTGTGTCCTTGGGCAAGACACTTCACCCTTGCTCCTGATGGCTGCTGGTTAGCGCCTTGCATGGCAGCTCCCGCCATCAGTGTGTGAATGTGTGTGTGAATGGGTGAATGTGGAAATACTGTCAAAGCGCTTTGAGTACCTTGAAGGTAGAAAAGCGCTATACAAGTATAACCCATTTATCATTTATTTAAAAGGGTGGAGTGCAGTGCCATCTCTGGGTTTGGGAGGTGATCTTGCCCCAAGTGGAGGAGTTCAAGTACCTCAGAGTCTTGTTCACGAGTGAGGGAAGGGTGCATGGTGAGATTGACAGGGGAATCAGTGCAGCGTCTTCAGTAATGAGGACGCTGTATCGATCCGTTGTGGTGAAGAAGGAGCTGAGCCGGAAGGCAAAGCTCTCAATTTACCGGTCGATCTACTTTCCCATCCTCACCTATGGTCATGAGCTTTGGGTTATGACCGAAAGGACAAGATCACGGGTACAAGCGGCCCAAATGAGTTTCCTCCGCCGGGTTGCGGGGCTCTCCCTTAGAGATAGGGTGAGAAGCTCTATCATCCGGGAGGAGCTCAAAGTAAAGCCGCTGCTCTTCCACATGAAGAGGTGCCAGGTGAGGTGGTTCGGGCATCTGGTCAGGATGCCACCCGAACAATCTCCCGGCTGGTCTGGGAATGTCTGGGGGTGGGGGGAGGGGGGGCATGGCGTGTCTGTGTTTACTAAGAAGACATCATGGCGGAGCCGAAGTCGAGTTTCTTCACATGGAGATATTCTCACTACTTTTCTTTTGTCGGGCACAAAGAAAAGAACATTTTAGTTAAATGTAAGTTGTGTCTTGGATCAAAGATCCCATCTACTGCCCAAAACAGCAATTAAAATCTGCTAAAACAGCTACAAAAGCAACATGTTTGGACAAAGCTAGTAAAGAGAGACACACTTCACCTCCAACACCATCTAAGCAACAGCGGCTGGATTTTAACGGAGGGACTGCTAGCCAGGACAACATTGATAGAGCCATTGCAGCGTATGTGCTAGAAGACATGCAGGCTATTTCTACAGTGGAGTCACCCACTTTCAGGCAGCTAATTAGCATAACAGCATCAAACAGCAAATGGCACAGAGGACATTTTCCAAGTTCCTGGACACAGTGGACAGTGAGGACATAAAAATGGAAAGCAAGCTAAAGAAGACACTCCAAACTCTGCCTCTGCTCATCATTCAGCACTGAAGGTACACACACTCTGTCAATTCTCTTATAAACTCTTTCATTCTAGACTTCTAGAGTGTTTGATTATCACATCACTCTAAATGTATAGACTATAAAGTTGACAAACATAAAGAGGGATCCTAGTGGGCCAGGCCAATCTTTCCTTTTCTCTAAACTAAAACTGGGGAAATGCGTAGAATATTCTGGGCTTCAGTACAGTGTTGATCTCCTGAAGACATGATTTTATTTCACAATTCCTTGAGTGAAAAAAAGGCCTGGTTAGGCGTGTGTATAGCAGATGTGTGCTGTACATAGTGACATGACATATAATCATGTCATGTGTGCCTTCCTTGGGTGAAGCCAGGTTTACAGCTGTGTTGTTATTATGCTGTTTGTTACTTATGTACAGTATGTTATGTTGCAGCTATTTTCGCGTGCTAACTATTGTGAACAGCCAAGTTCAAGTCTGGAGACCATTGAAGAGTCGTGCTTGCAGAAAAAGGCTAGTTTATTATTTGACAAGTGGCAGATGTTGGCGTTCCTGATGATGATACATTAGCGTGATGGATTGTAATTATGATAGCTGAAAATGTTGCAGGCTTGTGCGTCTCGCTCAATCATTTCCAAGTGCGAAGAAGATGCCACAAGAAATATGTCCGTTCCTGCAGGAGCGGCTGAAGCAAATTGCAAGTGTTGGCCTCTGCTGAAGCGTATTACTGGCCAGCATACTTCATGTTTTACACGTCAGCCACATCTGCTTCCACTTGCACAACTTTCCACATCTTTGCTGCTCTCGGGACATCCAACCCCAGAAAAAGAGCAAAAGGAGCTCGCCTTGCACAACAACGTTCTTGCTTTGATTAAAGAGCCACGCGGAAGGAGGCGCACCGTGTTTACCCGCCAACGCCGATGATTTGTTTACGTAGTGCGGCAACTTCTCTGACAGTTGTGCAAACCAGAGCCCAACACGGCCCGCGCCGGACTCGCTCCGATTGGATCTCAAAGCCCTGCATGTGTTTGACTTCTTTTTGATTACTTCCTGTCTGCCGCCTCAACTCAACGTCCGGAGATCTTTTCAAGACACGGAGACTCGGGGGCCGACCCCGGCACCATTCGCAGCCCAAATAACTGAGCTGGTATTAGTGCATGGACAACATCATTGGTTGGGACTTGATTTGATAATTGCGTTCACACATCTAGTCATCTATTTTTATTATTGTGTAAATGTCTAAGCATTCACACAATAATCATCTCATCATCTAATCAGCTATTTTTTATTATTGTGTGAATGTCTAAGAATTGACACAATAATCATCTCATCATCTAATCAGCTATTTGTATTATTGTGTGAATGTCCAAGCATTCACACAAATAAGCATCTTGATGTCACGTTTGTGTTGCATCTTTATGCGGGGTCGTTCTCCCAGGAATGCAGACGGACCTCTCCGGACAAAGCGTTCAGGTAAAAACATGATTTATTCTCAAAAATAACGCGAAGTACCAAAAAACAGTAAACAAGCAAAAAAAAGTGCCAATCACACACAGGTCTCAGCTTTCTGGCGGACTGATATCTGCTCCTGTGTGTGTAAATACCATGCGTAAATGCCACCAAACAACTCACAGAGTCGACGCTCTAATTCTAAATAAACGAAATTGTGCAGAAAAAAGACTTAAACCGACACATCACTTATAACCACAAACAACATTATTGGGTTAACTTTTAAAATATCTAGGAGCGTTCAGGAAGAATATTTACAATATGAAGAAACACGGAGCAGTGAAGAACTATTACCTTCCACTCAAAAGTCCGAAGGAAGAGGAAGTAAACAACCGAAAAAACAGCAAAGACACTTCCCGCACCGGACATCCGGTTCTTCAAAATAAAAG
Source organism: Nerophis lumbriciformis (assembly GCF_033978685.3). NCBI lineage: Eukaryota > Metazoa > Chordata > Actinopteri > Syngnathiformes > Syngnathidae > Nerophis > Nerophis lumbriciformis. The sequence goes on along the minus strand of NC_084561.2, from coordinate 46,882,908 downwards.
TGATACTTCAAAATAAAATATAGCACCCTGTCTAATTCATAATGAAGTGCAACAACATCAGTGACATGCATACACACACATGTATGGTCATTGTAATTGCAAATGCAGACAAAGCATCTTTATTGTGCGGACACACAAACAACCATTTCAAAACATGTTTTTCCTGGCGCACAAAGTGAGTGAAAGAGCATGCAGATGACGTCATGTTGTCGATGGGAAAATGACGTCATGTTGTCGATGGGAAAATGCATTTTTGGACAATATGATTTGCCTGAGTGGCTAAGAGACCCCAGGAGTGACTAGCGGTAGAAAAAGTATCGATGAATGGGCGATAAAGGACAGATTAAGAAATAGTAATTAAAAAAAAAAAAGAAAATATTTTTTTTTTTTAATTTTGGGATTTCCCGGGGGCCACATTTAGGACGCTGGCGGGCTGCAATTTGGCCCCTGCTCCACACCATAAAATCATCCATGTGTATTATTATTCTTCCACAAAGTTGGCCAGAAGCCACAGCCCACACTTTTCATCCCAGGAAACTGTTCAAGTCTCAAAACGTTTAAATTGACCAGGAATCATGTTTTTAAATATCCCAGATTACCCACAATTCCCGGTTATCTGAAAAAGAATGGGACAATTTTCAAACATGCAAAACTCCCACAATTCTTGCCCGATTCAGAGCATTCCACCATCAACACACTCCACTCACCTGGGCAATCAAACTACCATCCACACACTCCACTCACCTTGAACAATCAAACTACCATCCACACACTCCACTCACCTGGGCAATCAAACTACCATCCACACACTCCACTCACCTGGACAATCAAACTAACATCAACACACTCCACTCACCTTGGACAATCCAACTACCATCCACACACTCCACTCACCTTGGACAATCAAACTACCATCCACACACTCCACTCACCTTGGACAATCAAACTACCATCCACACACTCCACTCACCTTGGACAATCAAACTACCATCCACACACTCCACTCACCTTGGACAATCAAACTACCATCCACACACTCCACTCACCTTGGACAATCAAACTACCATCCACACACTCCACTCACCTTGGACAATCAAACTACCATCCACACACTCCACTCACCTTGGACAATCAAACTACCATCCACACACTCCACGCACCTTGGACAATCAAACTACCATCCACACACTCCACTCACCTTGGACAATCAAACTACCATCCACACACTCCACTCACCTTGAACAATCAAACTACCATCCACACACTCCACTCACCTGGGCAATCAAACTACCATCCACACACTCCACTCACCTGGACAATCAAACTAACATCAACACACTCCACTCACCTTGGACAATCCAACTACCATCCACACACTCCACTCACCTTGGACAATCAAACTACCATCCACACACTCCACTCACCTTGGACAATCAAACTACCATCCACACACTCCACTCACCTTGGACAATCAAACTACCATCCACACACTCCACTCACCTTGGACAATCAAACTACCATCCACACACTCCACTCACCTTGGACAATCAAACTACCATCCACACACTCCACTCACCTTGGACAATCAAACTACCATCCACACACTCCACTCACCTTGGACAATCAAGCACTTTACTTCTGCTCGCGCACATACGCCATTTACACTCAATTGTAGTGTTGTATACCTTATTGTTGTGTTGTATACCTTATTGTAGTGTTGTATACCTTATTGTAGTGTTGTATACCTTATTGTTGTGTTGTATACCTTATTGTTGTGTTGTATACCTTATTGTAGTGTTGTATACCTTATTGTAGTGTTGTATACCTTATTGTAGTGTTGTATACCTTATTGTAGTGTTGTATACCTTAGTGTAGTGTTGTATACCTTAGTGTAGTGTTGTATACCTTAGTGTAGTGTTGTATACCTTAGTGTAGTGTTGTATACCTTAGTGTAGTGTTGTATACCTTAGTGTAGTGTTGTTCCCAATGCAGGCTTTAGTGCGGAGAAAGAAGTTAATTACTTGTACTGCGTTCTTGGATCCATTTTAATTAAAGGAGGAGAAAAGACAAAGAAGTCGTTATTGATTCCAGCCGGTTGAAGACTTACTCTGTTTTTTCCATGATGGATGTCAGTTGTGTGTCTGCCACCTTGTTGTCTTGTCATTAAGTGATCACATTTAACAAAAACTCTTTGACGGCAGAGATGGTCAAAATGAATATTTTAGGACTGTTTTGTTTTTGTTTTCCAGGTAACAATCTCTATTTACACACATATTACTCCACTCTGGTGAGAATTCACCCAAAATATTTGCTCAAGTTAATTTGTTTGATAACATTCCATAGGGCCGTGTCATATTTCCATACTTTGGCAGTGACGTCGCTAACTTAATACACCAAAAAAGTGGAAATAAAATGCAATAATGGCTATAAAAAGTTTAAAATCAGTAGTTCTCATTTGTTTATCGCCAAGTAACACCTCAGGAAACACTCCAAGTACCACCATAATGACATCATCAAATACAGTAGTGTAGTAGACCTAAGTATTCATTAAGTACCACCATAATGACATTGAATACAGTAGTGTAGTAGACCTAAGTATTCATTAAGTACCACCATAATGACAACATTAAATACAGTAGTGTAGTAGACCTAAGTATTCATTAAGTACCACCATAATGACAACATTAAATACAGTAGTGTAGTAGACCTAAGTATTCATTAAGTACCACCATACTGATGTCGTCACCCCGCCTACTGGTAATGACGTCAGAGAGCAAGGATTTTTTATTTGTAATTTATTCTGTCTGCCTCCTGTTAAGGACATTCATGCAACCATAGCGGAATATCAAAACATTTTCTTACAGACTCGCTCACCAGGTCTGTCCCTGTCCTCCAAGACTAATGCTCCGCCCCCAATGACTCTGGCTCCACCCCCAATGACTATTGCTCAGCCCACTGCAAAGACTTTTTCCTCCTGTTCTCCCACACAATCTCAGGTGGGGGGGGAGTCAACCCCCCTCCTAACCCCTCCCCAAGCACGGCTGGTTCCCGCACCAGCACCCGCTCCATGGCTAGTTCCCGCACCAGCACCCGCTCCACGGCTGGTTCCTGCACAAACACCCGCTCCATGGCTGGATCCCGCACCAGCACCCGCTTCACGGCTGGTCCCCGTACCAGCACCTGTTCAAAGGCTGGTCCCCGTACCAGTACCAAGACTGGTCCCCATGCCAGCACCCAGACTAGTCCCCATGTCAGCACCCAGACTGGTCCCTGTACCAGCACCCAGACTTTTTCCCGTACCAGCGCCCAGACTGGTCCCCATTCCAGCACTGTGACTGGTCACAGTACCAGCACCCAGACGGGTCCCCGTACCAGCACCTGCTCCAAGGCTGGTCCCCGTACCGGCACCCAGACTGGTCCCCATGCCAGCACCCAGACTGTTCCCCGTACCAGCACCCAAACTGGTCCCCGTACCAGCACCCAGACTGGTCCCCATACCAGCTCCCAGACCGGTCCCCGTACCAGCGCCCAGACTGATCCCCGTACCAGCAGCCAGACTGGTCCGTGTACCAGAACCCAGACTTTTCCCCATACCAGCACCCAGACAGGTTCCCGCACCCGCTCCACGGCTGGTTCTCGCACCGGCACCCGCTCCATGGCTAGTTCCTGCACCAGCACTCGCTCCACGGCTGGTTCCCACACCAGCATCCACTCCACGGCTGCTTCCGGTCCCTGCATCACGGCTCCCCCCTGTACCCGCTCCAAGGCTGGTTTCCGTGCCAGCACCCGCTCCAAGGCTGGTCCAAACATGTTAGTGTCACCATGAATGAGGTCCAAACAATTGGACATGGACAGGATATGGACAATCAATATCCTCGAAAATATGTACGCAGTAGTTTCAAAAAGGGAGACAGACATCAAGGTAACAAGTACAATATACAACATCAAGGTAATAAGTACAATATATAGTATATAAGTACAATATACAACATCAAGTTAATAAGTACAATATATAATATATAAGTACAATCAAGTTAATAAGTACAATATATCATATATAAGTACAATATATAATTCTATGGCGTCAAAAGGCAAAGTTAACAAATGAACCTTCCCCACTTTGGAGGATTTTGGACCTGACTGTTGAATGTGTGCATAATAAATGTGAGGGTGTTATTTGGTAAATGTGTTGTTGTGAGTGCAGAGGTGATGTATGATGCTGTTATTTGGTAAATGTGTTGTTGTGAGTGCAGAGGTGATGTGTGATGTTTCCATGAAGACAGCTCTCTTCTCTGCTTATAAATAAAGATGCTAGCTGACCTTTTATTACATCTGTTTTCTCTTTTGTCCCTCCCTGTAAAAAAGCCCATGTATGTTATTATGTAAAGTTATGCTTATGAAAACATAAGTCTGCCACGTTCACCTTCACCTGGCGAGCATGACTCAAGGTCACGCAGGTCAAAGACGTTTTATTGAAGCCAGGTGCTCGTCTTGCTCCCTCGGAAATAAACACGCAACTTTTGGCCATTGACCTGCTTTTTTTCTCGCCAAAACAAACCCGGGTCAACCTGCCCAATATTGCCAACGTACATCTGTTACAGTGTATCGTTAGAGTAGTCAGTGTGCAGCACCATAACCGTCTACGAGTTGTGTCAGAAAGGTTCGTTTGAATATTTTCACCAAAAAAACAGTTGACCACCTTCTAAATACATCATTAAAATGAGATAGCATTCATATATTCACCTTTACACTGTAAATGAGCGCGTTCCACTGTAGACTACAGTGGTTGTCACAATACTTGGAAATACTTCTGATTTAGAACTGGGCTTCACAGGCGCTAGTTGTTCCGTAACAACATGACCAACCGTGGTGTTAGCATTCCGTGTTGCTAGCGTCACTGGAGCTCAACCTGTGTCATTGATGTAGAAGACAAAGTGCATCAAACGAGTTCATCTCACTTGTTTATGTCAGTCTGGTTCGCTTGGAGAAGCTGGAGAAGAAAGACAACTTGCCAGTCTAGTTGAAATGGTAAATGGGTTGTACTTGTATCGCGCTTTTCTACCTATTTTTAAGGAACTCAGAGCGCTTTGACACTATTTCCACATTCACACATTCACACACTGATGGCAGGAGCTGCCATGCAAGGCGCTAACCAGCAGCCATCAGGAGCAAGGGTGAAGTGTCTTGCTCAAGGACACAACGGACGTGACTAGGATGGTAGAAGGTGGGTATTGAACCAGTAACCCTCACATTGCTGGCACGGCCACTCTCCCAACTTCGCCACGGCTTGATACCACCTCCCGAGCCTATGGAATGGAAAGCCATGCTGAAAAAACCCAACATGATGACCAACAACAACAATGGCACCCGCTCAGACTTCAAAGTCAATGGACAGGCACTGGACACGGCGTCCAGCTTCAAGCACCTCGGTGCAATCGTGTCCGATGAAGGATTCAAACGGGAAGTCCTTGCCAGAAGAGCTCAAACAACTGCTGCCCTGGCAAAACTCAAGGCCATAGGGAAAGACACAAACATCAAAGGTGAGATTACAGCACTCACTTGTAATGTCCACCTTCCTTTACGCCTGAGAAACATGGAGCCTCACAGCAGAGCTGCAGAAGACAATTCAGAACATGGAGATGAGATGCTACAGAAGACTCTTGGGTATCTTCTACACCCAACATGTCACAAACCAAGAAGTCCGGCAAAAGATCAGCCAAGCCATCGGCCCGCATGAGGACCTGCTCGCCACGGTCATAAAGCGGAAACTGAGGTGGTACGGACACATCACCAGATCCTCAGGCCTTGCAAAAACCATCTTGCAAGCCACCGCACAAGGTGGCAGGAGACCAGGGAGACAAAAGAAAAGATGGGAAGATTTCATCGAAGAATGGACTCACCTGAAACTCACTGAGATCTGCTGAGGACAGAGAGGGATGGAGAGAGCTGGTCAACACATCGTCTGTGGTGCCCCAACCACCCATAGGTACAGTTATGGGATAGGTACAGTTATGGGATAGGTACAGTTATGGCATAGGTACAGTTATGGGATAGGTACAGTTATGGCATAGGTACGGTTATGGGATAGGTACAGTTATGGGATAGGTACAGTTATGGCATAGGTACAGTTATGGGATAGGTACAGTTATGAGATAGGTACAGTTATGGCACAGGTACAGTTATGGGATAGGTACAGTTATGGGATAGGTACAGTTATGGGATAGGTACAGTTATGAGATAGGTACAGTTATGGCACAGGTACAGTTATGGGATAGGTACAGTTATGGGATAGGTACAGTTATGGCATAGGTACAGTTATGGGATAGGTACAGTTATGGCATAGGTACAGTTATGGCATAGGTACAGTTATGGGATAGGTACAGTTATGGGATAGGTACAGTTATGGCATAGGTACAGTTATGGGATAGGTACAGTTATGGGATAGGTACAGTTATGGCATAGGTACAGTTATGGTGTGCTATTGATGAGGCAGGTGCTGGAGATGAAATGCATCAAAAAGTTGTTCTGCCAAAAGTTGGTCATCTTGATTGTCGCAGTGAAGATGGCGTCGAGATTAGCAGCCATGTTGTTGTTAGCATTATTCACCTTCCGTAATAATGGAAAAGATGTAGCACATATGAGACATCAACACAACTTCATTTAATGCTGAGTTTAGACCAAACACATTTACAATATACTTTCAAAAAGTACAAAATTAAGTTCACAACGTAGCTTCAAAATGTGGCGAGGGACGACTTGCGGCTCGAGGGCCAACTCCGGCCCGGCAATGACACCATACCGGCCCCTGGACTTAGTTGACAACAAACAACAGATTTCTACAAATGTTCCTGTAGGAACTCGGACTAACACGTTGGCAGATGGACTTTTAAACACGGGGGGCCAAAGTTGTAATTTAAAGAACTTTGAAGTCCTCGCCTCTTTTGGCATTTCTTTTCCGTAATGAGATTTCTGTAGCTGTTACTCATTAGTAGTCATGAGTGGTGCTCCTCAAGGTTCCATTTTAGATCCTCTCTTCTTCATCATGTGGGCTGGTGGCCCTCCACTTTGGGTCAAAAAGCTTGTGAGGGACTCGCATTTTTGCAGCAGATTCTTAAAAAAAACCCGAGCGTGCTCTCCTAGAGATGATCTTTGACTTCCTTAGAAACACGCTTCTGTAACTCTGACAAAATACATGGACCAACATCAAATGTCTACTGTAGAGCACGTTCAAGATAAAAATGATAGTGAAGGAAGAAGTCTGGCCCCCCCAGTCCTTAGCTTTATGGAAATGTGGCCCCCAAGACTACACTGCTGTTTTTTGGTATTTTGGGGTTCTAAAAAAGACAACAATGTACACAGAACTGAAAACCGGTTCACAAAACCGTTGCAAAATCCAAATCGTTGATTTTGTGAAGCGTTGATTGATTGATTGATTGATTGATTGATTGATTGATTGAGACTTTTATTAGTAGGTTGCACAGTGAAGTACATATTCCTTACAATTGACCACTAAATGGTAACACCCCAATAAGTCTTTCAACTTGTTTAAGTCGGGGTCCACTTAAATCGATTCATGGTTGGTGCTGGGATTTGATGAGCCGTTCCACGTAGACCGGTTGGCGACTTACGTGGGTTCTACTCTCTACGTATCGTGTGTCTTTGTTTTAGGTATTTTTTTATATTTTTGACATGTTGACAAATATCTGCACCAACCCTTTTTTTATCGGCTTATTTTGTGTTTTTAATATTAAAAATGAAGAGTAATATTTAACCTCTATTACCACCTTGGCTACCATTTCAAAGGTAACAATCATCCGCATTGTCCCGCCCACAACACCCTCTGATTGGTTGGGCAAACCAAGTCCGAGGCAAGGCCAATCAGAAGCCGAGGTCTTAGGCAGGCTTGTCCAACTCAGGCCGGAGAAAAGTAGGTAAACGCATGAGACTCCAGAAATGTAGTAAAGATCTCAGTCGTCTGCATGTGACAACTACTCACAACGCTAGCGTGAGCGGAACAACGTAGAAAACATAAGCGCTGACTCAGCTGGCGTCTGAGATTCATGGGAACAACGCTGCTGAAGTGACGGATTTGGAAACATTCCGTTGGAATGAAGCGTGTTTGTGGGAGCCAGAGATTAAACTAAGTCAGTTTAGTTTTATTGCACGCACACGTGAAGGAGTAGAGAATACACCACGATAGAATGTAACCATGTTGTATTGAAAATACAATGATTGGAAAATTGTGATTGATGACACTTTGATAAACTCACAGACTCATTTAGCTAGTGCTAGCTAGCTCAAATGCTAACATGAACATAAGAGACATTAACGTCTGCCCTTGTTCAAAATCAACATTTTTATTGATCTATTTATTTACAGACAGACATACTTTTGTATTTCATTATTGTTTCTTTTGTTAATATCAGAGTCTGTTCTGCAAGAAGGTCAGCACACAACTTATGGACACTTCAAATATACATCATCATATAATACAATACAATATATTTCAACATCTACCCACCAAATATCCATTTACAATTTCATTTATGAATAAAAAAGGAATCTTTAAATCCACCAAATCAGTCTCAATATCCTATTATTCAAATGTGATGAAAAGCTTGCATCTTGAAGGTCATCTCATCATACAAACTGAGGTCAGGACCAAAATGATGCCACTAATGTGAATTCCTCAAGCATAAGGAGTTACATTCCTCATCTAAAACTAAGAGATTGAATTGAGCAATTGAGACGACAGACGGTGCTCTCTCAGATCCACACTCCAAGGAATGTGACGACAGGAAGTCAATTTGTCACGAAAACCAAAGTTACGAGCCCATCACAGAAAAAAACCCACAACTTTAAATCATACTTGCCAACCTTAAGACCTCCGATTTCGGGAGGTGGTGGGGGGGCGTGGTCGGGGGCGTGGTTAAGAGGGGAGGAGTATATTGACAGCTAGAATTCACCAAGTCAAGTATTTCATACATATATATATATATATATATATATATATATATATATATATATATATATATATATATATATATATATATATATATATATATATATATATATATACACAGGTAAATGCCAGTAAATTAGAATATTTTGAAAAACTTGATTTATTTCAGTAATTGCATTCAAAAGGTGTAACTTGTACATTATATTTATTCATTGCACACAGACTGATGCATTCAAATGTTTATTTCATTTAATTTTGATGATTTGAAGTGGCAACAAATGAAAATCCAAAATTCCGTGTGTCACAAAATTAGAATATTACTCAAGGCTAATACAAAAAAGGGATTTTTAGAAATGTTGGCCAACTGAAAAGTATGAAAATGAAAAATATGAGCATGTACAATACTCAATACTTGGTTGGAGCTCCTTTTGCCTCAATTACTGCGTTAATGCGGCGTGGCATGGAGTCGATGAGTTTCTGGCACTGCTCAGGTGTTATGAGAGCCCAGGTTGCTCTGATAGTGGCCTTCAACTCTTCTGCGTTTTTGGGTCTGGCATTCTGCATCTTCCTTTTCACAATACCCCACAGATTTTCTATGGGGCTAAGGTCAGGGGAGTTGGCGGGCCAATTTAGAACAGAAATACCATGGTCCGTAAACCAGGCACGGGTAGATTTTGCGCTGTGTGCAGGCGCCAAGTCTTGTTGGAACTTGAAATCTCCATCTCCATAGAGCAGGTCAGCAGCAGGAAGCATGAAGTGCTCTAAAACTTGCTGGTAGACGGCTGCGTTGACCCTGGATCTCAGGAAACAGAGTGGACCGACACCAGCAGATGACATGGCACCCCAAACCATCACTGATGGTGGAAACTTTACACTAGACTTCAGGCAACATGGATCCTGTGCCTCTCCTGTCTTCCTCCAGACTCTGGGACCTCGATTTCCAAAGGAAATGCAAAATTTGCATGGTTGGGTGATGGTTTGGGGTGCCATGTCATCTGCTGGTGTCGGTCCACTCTGTTTCCTGAGATCCAGGGTCAACGCAGCCGTGTTTATTTTAATGTACCGGTATAATTCTATGGCTGGATGTAATAAGGAGTCAGAAAAAATAAAAACAAAAATACAATTAATTTTGATGTTTTTAGCAAAATATATCCATCCATCCATTTTTTAATTAATAAAAATATGTATTTTTAGGTAAGATAAACATAATAATACAATTTATCTCTCGTCTGGATGATTTAGTTCTTGTCACCCTGTTGTCCTCCCATCGTGGAAAAAAAGGCTGTCCTGACTCATGGAGCTGGAGGGGGCGTGGCCTCCAGCTCCGGCTGAAAATCGGGAGATTTTCGGGAGAATATTTGTCCCAGGAGGTTTTCGGGTGAGGCGCTGAATTTCGGGAGTCTCCCAGAAAATTCGGGAGGGTTGGCAAGTATGCTTTAAATAGAAGAAACATATTTAAACATTTAAATAAAATGACTTAAATGGCCAGCAAAATATGATTAGATAACATAGTTCAGCTGCGGCTTTTTATTTATTGTATTATTTTGAAATCAAACCCGGTTTGAGTGTTTATGATTACTTTGTGAGCAATATTGGGATAGTTTTGGTGACAATAACAATTTCATCCCCACACCAGAAGCTGCACTTGTCGTGACAGATTTGCAATAATGCACAATTATTTACACTCATGTCTTGAATAAGAAGTTATTAATGTGACGTATGTTTCTACTTAAATAATGAGTGTGTAAACATAATAATGCACAATTATGTCTTGAATAAGAAGTTATTAATGTGACGTATGTTTCTACCTAAATAATGAGTGTGTAAACATAATAATGCACAATTATGTCTTGAATAAGAAGTTATTAACGTGACGTATGTTTCTACCTAAATAATGAGTGTGATCACCTGTGCAGAAAGTTTTGTGCTTCATCCCGTCTTAATCACTTTTTGCATTTTGTAATAAAGTGTAACATTTTGCTTGGTGATCAGACTGTGGACAATCTTGTCGATATCACCACTTGTGAATTTGCTATCATTTAATCAATCACAGTTGACGTTATTAGGGGATATAAATGATTTCAAATTAATTGATTTATTCAAATTGTTTATAGGAGATGCTACTTTTAGTTTTTCTTTGTTTATATTTACTTGTGTTTTTACATAAACATGCTTCATGCATTTACTGTAGGGAAGGGATTCATATGGCCCTGTTCCTGGGTGCATCTCGTGTGAGAGGAAGAGGGATTTTGCAAAGCAGTCTGCTGAAAATGATGGACAGCACCACTCTACATAGCAACTGGTCAACGTTGGAATTGTCACAAAATTACTTTTAAGATATTCAAAACTCTACTGCTATCTGGATAGTGCAGCCCCAAATGTGTCACGTTTCATGCGTCAGGTAAACCGTGACGAATGAATCCCCTTCCGACTGTAAACCACGATATAAAATCCCAAATGATAGTGTTGAATGTATGCAGGGGCCATTGTGATATGTTTTTATTTTGTAAACAGATGCTGAAAAGAGAAATATATCTTCCATTTAGACATTAGTTATTACAGGGGCGTCCAAAGTCAGTGGTGGGTCACCAAGACCTTCTGTGCTGGCCTAACATAACCACAAATCATCATCATAATTAAAGTCATTTTTAATTGACTTTCCCTAAATATGTAAAAGTATTCATATTCTCTTCAGGTCATATTATGCTCCTTCCAGTGCTATTGTTTACTTGATATAGTTTGTATCCAATCAGAATTCAGCTAGTTTATGTTGCCATGCTGTACCAAATCTGCCTGCAGAATCAACAGTGTGTGTGCACTGTAAGTGAACGGGCACATACAGTTGATAGACAATTGCCATAGATCACCAGTTGTTGTCAGTAAGGCCTTCTAGCTGGCCTAACGCTGTGATTGGATGCTCACTTAGGAGTCCCAAGTGAGTATCCAATCACAAGTTGTGAAAGCAGGAAGTGGCATCGGAGCCATACGAGCCATAGAAAGCCACAAAAAACTCACCGAGAAGGTATCACTATTTTGTAGTGGTGTAAAAAAATAATCTTTTTCAATTAATCGTGATTATTATTTTCTGACGATTCTTTATTGATTAAAACAAATCAAAAATCTATCAAAAAATATATATTGTATTTTTTATTTTAAATCTGTCCTGTCCAGCCAAATCCTATAGTAGATGTAGATGATCTATATCTGCTCTACACATTGACTTTACATGTAGATGATCTATATCTGCTCTACACATTGACTTTACATGTAGATGATCTATATCTGCTCTACACATTGACTTTACATGTAGATGATCTATATCTGCTCTACACTTTAAAAAAGAGAAGTGTTGGATACTTCTCTTGTTGATTTATAGAATTGTTTTTTTTAAAAGACAATTTTCTTTCAAGTAATATAGAAATGCATCCGAGCTGTTTATGTATTTCATGGAGGAATGTAGTTCGTCATAGAACTGCTGCCCAATGCTGTTAAAAAAGTATTGATTTTGAATCAAGAATCCCCCCAAGAATGGAATGGAATCGTGTGGTGCCCAATGATTCACGGCCCTAATATTTTCATACCAGAGCATAAATGTGGGGGGAGGAGGGTACTAGGATGCAAAACATAACAATACTGAAATAAACCGCAACAAAAAACAGTGCAATACATTTTCATAACATGCTCACTACTGCCTAGTTTCTCTTGTTATATTCTGTTATATTTTTATTCTTATTGTTGCTTTTTATTTTTATTCTTATTGTAATATTTTCTATTTTATTCCATTATTTACTTTTTACTTTTTAAATTCAATCTCAATTCTTTACACTGCTGCTGGAATTTTCATTTTCCTCAGGGAACTCTTTCAAAGGAATCAATAAAGTACTATCTACCTATCTATCTATCTATCTATCTATCTATCTATCTATCTATCTATCTATCTATCTATCTATCTATCTATCTATCTATCCAGAGGTGGGACCAAGTCATTGTTTTGCAAGTCACAAGTAAGTCTCAAGTCTTTGCCCTCAAGTCCGAGTCAAGTCCCGAGTCAAAACAGGCAAGCCCCGAGTCAAGTCCAAAGTCAAGACTGGAAAGTCTCAAGTCAAGTCCTAAGTCCTGCATTTTGAGTTTGGAGTCCTTTCAAGTCCTTTTAACCACAGACTAATATATTAACACAGATTGTGTATGCTTTTCAAACGCTGTATTTATTTATTAAAACAAGTGCATTTTAAATTGCAGGAAAGACAATTGTGCTGACATTGCACTTTATAATAGCACTATTAACCAGTCATTTTAAACATTAACTCATTCCTTTACAGAACAAACACATTGAAAAATAAAGTGCAAATGTACTTATTTGTACAAAAGTGTTAACATTGAAAAAACATGACATATACGTGAACATAACAAAAAAGTTGTACTTTTTATATGTCAGGGCCCTATGCTGCATTGCATTTGCAAAAGACCAAATTAGCCAAGAGTCTGTCAGTCATTTGTGCACGATGGGGGCATAGTATTTATTTTACCTTTATTTTACTATTTTTGTCTTTTTTTAGGTGGCTAAAATACGCGGTGCTGCTGACCGCCGTCTAACGTTACGTGTGATATATTGACTAACGTAACCCTGCTTAAAAAACATCACTGAACAAAAAGTATGAATAAGGTAGTGAACTGCAACAGATTCCCGTGTTTGCAATAACGTTATAACGTTAGCAGTGAGTTTACAGCCTCACTGATTTAACTACACAGCAAATAAAAGTCACGTTACTTAGCCAATAAACGTTATCTTACATTCAAAACTTACCGTTCTTTGTGCAACTTCAAATGCCGGACGAAGTTGGAAGTTGTTGCCTCTCCATCAGTAATTTTCGAACCGCATGTGTTGCATACTGCAAACCGTTTTGTGTTGACCACCCCGTAATTTTTATACCCAAACGAAATTATTTTAGGTATCATTTTTTGTTCACTGGCGTGTGGTTTGGACATGTCTTCTTCGTTGGTTGTCCTGCAATTTGATTGGATGAATGCTGTGTGATGAAAACAAAGTAGATGTAATTTGATTGGCTGTTGTACTGAGAGCACACCAGCTGACACACGCAACGCTGATAGACAAGTACACAATGAAAAATACGGAGCGCTCCCGAATAACTTTTTCATCTTTGGGTTTTGGGGAAAGTAGCAAGTCATGTCAAGTCATGTCAATTCAAAAGGCTCAAGTCCAAGTGAAGTCACAAGTCATTGATGTTAAAGTCTAAGTCCAGTTGCAAGTCTTTTTACATTTTGTCAAGTCCAGTCTAAAGTCATCAATTTCATGACTCGAGTCTGACTCGAGTCCAAGTCATGTGACTCGAGTCCACACCTCTGTATCTATCTATCTATCTATCTATCTATCTATCTATCTATCTATCTATCTATCTACAGATCTGGTATCTGCAGTATCGATATTTCAGTATCAATCTGAACATCACAAGTTTGTATTCTTCTAAACTTTGCCGCCAACACTTTTTCAAAATGTGTGTTATCGGCCTCCTTCACTGTGTGTGACAATCATTGGTACTTTAACTTTTTAACTTTAACTTTACCAATAATCAGTGAAAAAACATCCAGTATCTCAACTTTGTATCAGTTTGCATGCGTGGAGTCACAACTTTTCCTTCCGATCTCATGAAATATTATTCATTTTTCTCGTGTCCTTTCCCTCCTCGGTGACGGGTGAACAAATGCAGATTCAAAGTTTAGCTCAACCGAAGATGTTTTATTATGGCTGCTTTGTAATATTACAGTACACTTAAATCCTCCTTTTCATGGCTGCACTGCCCACTCTATGTGCACTAAAGCAAAGAACATTTCTCAAAGCAGGGAAAAAAGGGGCCACAAAAATGATGTATTGGTAAAATAATGTGAGCTTTCATTTGAATTGTTCTTCCGAGTAGAAAAAAAGATGGCATGTTAATAAGACTCCTGCTGCTCCTCCTGCTGCTGCCCTCGCAGAGTCCTGATCCTCACAATCCGCTCCGTGTTTTGACGCCGGCCCTGCCCTCAGCGCGTGCCCGCTCCCGGCAGCCTGGTCGCGGCCGCGCACTAACTGGCTCCGCCTCCTGGAAGTCTGCCGCTCGTCGCTTCCTCCTGCAGCCGCTCAGCGCGCTCCGTGTCGGCCTTGAAACTTCCACGATTTCCACCCGCGGACGGGGGCACACAACTGGGAGAAAAAGAAAAAAAAAAGACAAAAAAAAAGACAAACAAAAAAAACATTTAGCCAGTAGGTTTTTTTTAAATTGAGTTTGGAGGGACACACTCGATGGTGTTGATGAGCGGACTGTGAGCGGCCGTCGCCATGGAAGTGTGCCCCGGGAAGAGAGGCGCGGGCCGGCCAGGAGGAAGACCCGCCGCCGCCTGACCGTCTCGCCCGTGGAAGAGAGACCATGTCCCGCAGAGCCTGACCATCTCGCCCGTGGAAGAGAGACCATGTCCCGCAGAGGCTGACTGGAGCCTCCATCCCACTTCTTTTTCTTTCTTTTGCACTCTTTACTCCACTCTGACTTCAAGGTAGGTTCCTTTTTTACACTTTTAATTAACCTGCTAAGTTTCAATTAAGTCTCAAGCGAGACTCAAAGAAATTGTTTTTATTCTAGTTGAAAAAGTCCCAAGCCGCGCAAATAAAGAAGAGTCTGTGTGCAACAGATGTGCAGGAAAAGAACACAAATAAAGCCATTGTTGCATTCTGGTGACCTGAGAAGTGATTTCTAATCATTGGACTGCAGCTACTTGTCCTCGGACTTGGAGGAAAAAGGGGAGAAAATGAGCCTTGAAATGCAAGAATTAGTTTGCAGATGTGATGCGTCGAAATAATAATAATACAAAGTCAGGGAAAAAAGCATGAAAAGACTGCAAAAGTGGATGCTTAATTCTTGTGCTTTTTGCACATTTCTTGTAAAGATTTGTTAAGCGCGTGTGTGGAGCAGCACGCCGTGATGATGCTTGACAATCAATCGCTCACCCATCACTGGATTGTTGCTCACATTTACGCTCTTTTGCACATTGCAATGATTTAGGTCCATGAACGCATCTTCACTTTTAGTGGACTTCACCCAATTACCTTTCTGGGCGTAGAAACAACACAACTTTGTGGGTAAAGTCACAAAAACATGAAAAAAGTCTTTTTTCCCAGACCCTAAATGCAAGTCACCACTCCTGAACATATTTAGTTAGAAACAAATCTTTGAGGTATTTTGTGCAATTAGTCTGTTGGCAGCTCGAGTCGTGCCAGGAAAGACGTGACTCACTACTCCGGTGTTTGGAGGCCAAAACGTGGCTCGGTTATTGACATCCGCTAAAAGATAAGTCCCTCTTATTTGCATTTTCTTTGGACCGTGTGCCAATTGTGCGTGTAAGAATCTTTCATTTGGCCATGTTTCACTTCTCCACAAGTGCCTTACATCCATTTTCTCAACCGGGGGAATTATTTCACACTGGCGCCGGGCGGCGTGAAAGAGGAGAGAGCGGGCGCCAGCTCATCGAAATTTGCCACATTATGGGTTGTCGCTTGATTCTCTCCTGAACCCGCCTTCCGTCTTTCCTCTCACAATAGACAGCGGCGTTGCCGGATTGGCTTCTCTCGACGAATCGTAGGCTTTGAAGCCATCGCCGCTCGTCTACGGAAGCCTGGTTGGGTGTTCTCCAGTCAGGTCGTTTGCTATTGATCTAATATCGAACGGCTGTTTGTTTGTGTGACCGTCCAAAGAATCTTTGTCCGCCTCTTCACTAAAGTCTGGTATCTCCTTCCGTGTGCGAGGCCTCAGAAGTCCGCCTAGCAGGGAGTGGAAGCATTAAGATTTACGCCCCCGTGCTTATTTTGGCGTATAAATTGCGGGTGTAAACCACCTACATGGAGTCATACTGGGCGGATAACTATTTGCCATTAAAGGGAATAAACAAGGCTGTAAAGAGGCCCGACTTGACAGAAGGCGCAGGTTTTTCGTCTTTCCCTTTCTTATGACTAATTGTATTTTACGATTGCTAATGGGTTAAAGACTATAGGGTGCTACTGTGCACAACCCCCGCCCACGTCCACCACCAAACATTTGTTTCCACTTCCCAAAAGGCCCTGCAGTGCAGAAAAGGGGGCGGGGGGGGGGGGGGGTTCGATTTGCGAAAGAAACTTCTTGCTTGCCGAAATAATTTCATAGCGAGACTCGTACACGAGGTTCCATTCCAGCTCTGATGATGAGAAACAACACGGTTGTTAGCCACCAGAGGTGGCGGCGTATCCGCCTGCAGCGCAAACTGTCCGGCTGCTTGATGTGAGTGCTATTTTACAACATGTTGCACACATGTTTGCCTTTCAAAGCGTACAAGTGAGCATTGGTCACGCCCAACATGAGGAAAGTAGAAAAAAAATGGGCCGACACATGAAAGAACCAGCAACTGATTTGAAAAAGGACATACTTGGGATGGGAAAATAAATTGCATTGTTTTGAATATTACCTTTTGTGTTGGTTTGTTGTGCAGCGAGTGTAAACAAGACTCATGGTGAAAACTGTTTGGGGAAAATATTCCAGGAGGAGGCTGTGAGCAAACAGCAGTTGTTGCCGCTCCGCCGTAGCAGCGGGGAAAAAAGGGGCATCTGCCCGGGGACGGGAGTCAGGTCTCGGCCGGATTATAGGAGAGAAGCACTTAAAAGCTCCTCTGTCGACAGGACAGTAAACATGGCCGACCGATATATCTGTCCGTGGCTATTGTGACTAATGACGCGTGACTAAAGTTTCTAGTAGTTCGGTGTCCTTTGTCGCTTCAAAGGAGAGAAAAATCCAAGGCTCTTCCCGTCTTTAGCGTTTGATTTCAGCTCGCGCTTTAGCGAGCGGGAACCACTTTTGGTAACCGAACAAAAAATATGGGATGTTACCATTTTTTTGTTGTTGCAATTTTTAATACAACAAATGTGTAATGTGTTGGGGTGACAAGTATTTCAAACAGCCCTTAGAAAAAGAAGAAAAAAAAATAATATATATATACAATTTAAAAATCAGTTTTAGTTAGCAACTATTTAATATAAAATTATTTGCATTGCATTTTTGCAATCAAAAAATATGTGTAGAAAATCAGTTTATGATAGGGTAAAAATAGATTCAAAGAGCCCTTAAAAAAATAAAAATAAATATATATATATATATATATATATATATATAATGTACAAATCTGGTTTTATTATTAGATATTTGCTATTCAATTATTCACTTTGGTGATTTTTCTAATTACAGTGGGATAAAATAAAATAGAATGCGAGAACTAATGGAATCAGGTATTTCAGTGTATAAATACGTATATTGTATACATATATATATATATATATTTATATATATATATATATATATATATATATATATATATATATATACATATATATATATATATATATACATTTGCAGATGCACAAAACAACTTTGTGACACCGTTGGACAAAAGCAGACATAGTTTGCGTGTACTTTTTTAAAGGTGTATTCGTCTCAAGGCGTCCGCTAAGTTGCCAGCGCACGGCGTGTGTCGAGACTTTGTTCTCGTCCGCTCGCCGAGTCAGGTGGAGTCTGGCTGAGGACGAGGACAATCCTGCTAAGTTGCCTCCAAACTAAGATCATCAACAAAAGAATGATCTCTTCCGTAGCACGCCTGCCATCTGAAACACAGGAGAGACAAACATCAAATTACGTGTTAATGATTGCTCACAGGAGGCGCCATTTTTTCGTTGAAAGGTGGAATGAAGAAAAGAACAGTAAATCAGTGAAGTTTTTTGGAATCGACGAGGGTCCGTCATCACCTCTAATGAGCTTCTTACGTGGGTTTTTTCTGGAATTGAAACAGAGAGAAGAGTATTGGTCTATTAATTTCCCACAGTGAAGGATGGAACCTGCTGCGTTTATCTCCACTCTGTGTGGGCCAGCAGAAAAGATGATGTTTGTCTGGGCATAGATCATGTCTGCCTAGGAATCTCTCGGCTTCTTCTTCCCAGTCATTGAGCAAGCCCACGCCGTAAAGGAATGGTCCCAGCGTCCCTGAAACCAGCCACTTTGCTGGGAGTTTCCCTCCCAAGAAGAAATCAAATGATATTTGTAATCTGCAGTTAGAATGTTGTGCTTGATTGGAATCTGGCAGGAGGTAAAGTGCAGCCTCAGGAGGCGTGGCTAATTGAGAAATGTGACGTTAGTTGATCACAAATATGCTTTTGACGGCACAAATTAGCAGAAGATATTGCGTCCAATATCATTCTGATAACAAGATCCTCCCATCAGTTTAACACAGGGTCTTTAAAAAGTGTTCAATGGATTTTGCCAAAATGAAGGCCTTGAATGGCTTTACAAAGAAATACATTCCAAATCCAGAGGCATTCTAACAATGAATACAATTGTAGGCCTGAAGAAAATCAACTCAAAAAGCATCATTGATATTTCGCTACGTCTTGGTCTCCGGCTTTCAAAATGGATACAAGAGAGTTCACTCCCTGCACGGCTCCCAGCGTCTATTCCACACTAGAAGTCAATGAACAAAGTGAGCCTCTTGTCAGTCTTCCACAATCTTTGTCTCCGTACGAGCAGACTTGCAATTCTCCACCGCACGTTTTCCTGAGTGCAGCTCGCTTGTCCGCACCAACAAGGAGAGTTTCAAATATTTGGGGTTAAAACCATCTCGTAGTTTCAAAAACTGTCGACACGCAAACGCATACACCTGCTCACTTTGTCCAATCAGAAGCCTGACTTATAATCTTTATTTTCATATACCATTATCTTTAAAAGCAATTACACACAAGTGTGTGTTTGTGTGTGGACATGAGGCCTAAACGCAGAAATAAGTACGCCTTCATTGAGTATCCGTGTGGGCGTGGCCTAAAAGTAATCATTTCGCTGGCTTTAACGTGCTCGGCGCCTAAAAACCTTGGGAAGGATGTTTCACCAAGGTGGACCGGAAGTGATGTCAGAACAAGCTGACCAATCACAGACCCTTTTTTTTCTAACTTTATTTCAACAACAAATAATTAGAACAAACAAGTAAACATTTCTCTAAAACAAAACATTTCCCGCTGACTTTGTGTAATAAAAATAATGTTATGTTAATGTTACATTATAGTCATCACATCACTACGTGCAATAATGTCTTGCACTTTACGTGTCTTTGTCTTATGCTGGAAATGCTGACTACACATTTCTGCAAAAACATTATTTCTTGCAGAAATTCCATACTGTAATATATTTGATTAGTTAGCTTAATTCCTATTCAATTTTTCTACTTAGTTCATTTTATGTATGCAATCTATGCCCTTTGCTGCGGTGACTTTGTAAATATATAAAGGATTATCTTATCTTATCTTACATAGAAGTACTTCAAGAAATGAAAAGACAATAACCAAAGGGAAAGGATAAACAAAAAACACGTGCAGGGGATAGCAAAATAAAATAGAAAATAAATAAATATTACATTTTTTTAATGTTATTTTTATGATAATAGCTTTTAGGACGTGGTAATATTTCATGCTTAGTGAAGCAGTGTGTAGTTTGTGTTGCTGAACATGAATGATCATGTCATTAGTACAACAATGTCATGTTTTGGAGTGGCTGGGATATGTTGTTGTGTCGGCAGCAGGCTGTTGTTGGGGTGTCTTTTTGTGTCACTTGCTGCCTCGGCCAGGCACAACGGCCTGAAGAGTTGTTGTTCTGACAGAGGTGCGTTGTATGCGGCGCGCCGAGTGGCGACATCTTGACTAGGACTGTCACAGCTGCACCTGCCGCCGCTGCAGCAGACGCCCTCGCTCGGGTCAACTGGGCGAGAAGCGCCGTATAAAAACAGAGGAGAAAATGTGCGGCTAGAAAAGGAGGAATGAAATGCTTACCCTCGGGGGCTCGGATTTAGTTCTGCTGCACTGCAAAAAAAAAAAAGAGCCTGCCTGTAAAACCAAATAGGGTTCAAGAGAGCTGGCGAAATAAAAACTGACCGGTCTGGAGAAGGATTTCAAAGCCAGTTGACTCAACGTTAGTGTAAGAGTAAATCTCTCACACACGCACACACACACACACACACACACACACACACACACACACACACACACACACACACACACACACACACACACACACACGTGCACACACACACACACACACACACACACACACACACACACACACACACACACACACACACATGCGCTTACTTGTGTAATGAGGACATTAAGAGCATTAAAATAAATGTGTGCTTATCTATCTATCTTTATTTATATATATCTATTTGTATGTATATATGTATATATATATATATATATATATATACACACATATATACACATATATACAGTATATATATATAATGTGTGTTTGTGTGCATATATACATACATATAAATGTATGTATGTATATATATATATACATATATATATATATATATATATATATATATATATATATGTTTATATTGGTATATATGTATGTATATGAATATATATATATATATATATATATATATATATATATATATATATATTTACGTATGTATATATATGTATGCATGTATATATATGTATATATATATATATATATATATATATATATACACGTATGTATATATATATGTATGCATGTATATATATGTATGTGTATATATATTTTTTTCTTTCGTTCTTTAGTTTATTTGGTACATGAACACATTTACAGCATAATACATCACACAATTTCATATCATTTCACTTGACATCATGTCCGAAAAGGAGTAGGAAGAAGCAAAGCTTATTTAATCCTACCCCTTTCCCACTTCAGAGCGTTTACAAATATATGGAATCATTTACTGACCTTTTTATATAATAAAATAACATCTGTGAATTAGTATACACAACAGTTTTGTAATATGTAATTAATTAATTCAGTCATTATTAACATACTGAGATGAAGAATATCTTACTTTCAATAAGGTTGAAAGTATTTCTCATAATTCTTCTTCTTTGTACTTTGTAAGCACTATTATTTTGAACAAGCTCTTAAAGTGGATCATATCAGTACTTTGTTTAACTTCTTTACTTAATCCATTCCATCATTTAATTCCACATAGAGATACGCTAAAGGTTCTAAGTGTTGTACGTGCATACAAATGTTTTAAATTACATTTTCCTCTAAGATTATATTTCTCCTCTTTAGTTGAGAAGAATTGTTGTACATTCTTTGGTAGCAGCTTATAGTTTGCTTTGTACATCATTTTAGCTGTTTGCAATTTTACCAAATTACCCAACTTTAATATTTTTGACTCAATAAATAAAGTGTTTGGATGTTCTCTATTTCCAACATTATATTTATACATATGTATGTATATATGTGCATATGTGTGTATATATATATATATATATATATATATATATATATATATATATATATATATATATATATATACTGTATATACACAGTGTAAACTAGTGCAGATATATTCAGGTGAAACTCAAAAAGAGAATACATGAGAAGATAAATGAGAATATGGTGCAAAGGTTGGTTTAAAGCAACATTTAGATTGACAAAGTCAAACTAATACATGAAGTAGGATCACAACATGCAACTCTAGATATTTCAAGACTGCTTTTGATATCATTTTGATGATTATGACTTGCAGCTTTAAAAAAAACCCCCAACAACCTCTAATTGAGAAATTCCTGAAAAATTTGGGTTTTCATCAGATTTAAATAAATGAAAGCATATTTTTGTTTTTTGTTTTTATTCAGTCATTGGTGGAGCTAAAGATAATATTTGAATATTGTTTTTAATATTGTTGTGCAGAAACATTTTTGTTGTTTAAATGTACTATTCAAATAAAGTGGAGTGGATATTGCCTGAGTACGTAATGACTGGATCTCACATGTTGCTTTCACATTGGAAGTTGAATTGCTGACATGAATGAACCTTTTCACCACATTCCAACACATTTGAGTATCATCTGTGTGTGGAAGAGAGTGTGTGTTGAAACATTGTGAGTATCATCATCACAATCAGTGTGTGAACGTGTGAGTGTTTGTGTGTGAATGTGGAAATAGTGTCAAAGCGCTTTGAGTTCCTTAAAAAAGGTAGAAAAGCGCTATACAAGTACAACACATTTACCATTTTATCATTTATCATCTGTGTGTAGAAGAGAGTGTGTGTTGAAACATTGTGAGTATCATCTGTGTGTAGAAGAGAGTGTGTGTTGAAACATTGTGAGTATCATCTGTGTGTAGAAGAGAGTGTGTGTTGAAACAAAAAGCATTTCTCACATTTATGCCGGTTGTTTTTTAACTAACTGAGGCTCTGAATCCAGGCACATATTTCCTGGCCCCTGACCTAACTTCATAGTTGAGTGTAATTGCACCCTGGGTGGCTAATAGGTCAATAAATACAACAACCTTGAATCCCAAATACATAAAGACATAAGACACTTTCGATACACACGCAGAATTGTCTGATCATTTCCAAATCTACCATTTGGACATTTAATTTTGCATTGACACGGACTTAAGGCGAGGGTTCTCAAACTGGCTCCAGCTCAGGGGCCACACGGAGGAAAATCTCTTCCCAAGTGGCCGAACTGGTAAAATCATAGAGTGATAACTTAAAAATAAAGAATTGTTTTCATTGATTGAAAATAGAACAAGCACTTTTAAAATGCACAAATCACAAATAATCCTCTTGACAATATACTTCAAGTTGGTAGAAAATTCTGTGAAAAAAAATGGTGCAGTTTGAAAAACCCAATGAACTTAGACCTGGGGTCGTATTTATCAAGCGTCTTAAAGTGCCATTTTACACTTAAGTCCTGAGAATTTGCCAAATTTAGTCCTACTCTCAAACTTAAGAATAAAAGCTATTTATCATTATTTCTTAATTCTAAGAATCACTCCTACTCTCCACGATATTGAAGAGACCTTCAGAGGTGTCCTAAGTGGTTAGGAGTTGTCAGCACTGAGGCGAGAGAGAAGGGAGCGGAAGGATGTCCTGGCTTTGTTGATGACGAGCAGCTGATCAAACGCTATCGTTTGGACAGAGCGGGTCACAGATTTAATAATAAGGGGCGTCATCTCATCAGCAACATCACGCAGCAGAACTAAAGGTCATCACAATGCTTCCATATCTCGCCACTGGGAAAATGAATTGGAAAGAACAGGAAACATTTATTTTTGATTCATTGCCAATATTGTTTGTTTGTTTTGTATTATTTTGTAGTTTATTGTCAAAATACACACTCCCATTGTCCACTTAAATATTTCTAAGATATTTCTTTATTCTGAGACAAGGGATTCCCTTCCGTGATTGGTCATTTCAGAAATGACCTCACCTAAAATTCCGTTTAGTGCACATAGTAATGTCGTAATTGAGCTCTGAGTGTGACACTTAAGATTCAGTCCTACACTTCGCTGAAAGTGTGAGTAAGACGCTTGATAACTAACTTTTTTCTCATTTCTTTACTCATAAGTCAACTCTTAGCAGACTTCTTAGGAGTAATTCTAAGACGCTTGATAAATGGTCTCAGTGTATCTACAACACTTGAAGTCACAGCCTCACTGGCATTGAACAAAATAAAAACTCTTCTGAGGATGAAATAGCACATATTAGTCTTGTGCTAACTCAACAAACCATTAGAAAGGGAAATAGAAAGGATGTAAGAGGGTTGACCTACACTCTGCGTCCACTTTTATCTTTTTTTGTTGGAGACATTTTGAGGCAATGAGGGTGGCATAAAAGGACGTGTTGGAAGGTTTGATGTTTCATTTGGGTCCAGGGGGAGAGCCACGCTTTACTGTGTACCTCTCGCTTGGCCCCTGTTTGCTTGCCTAACAGCATTTCTATTGCGACATCCAGTGGACACATTGAGAACAGCAGTTTAAACATTTCAGCTCATTTTTAAACTTTGCAAACTTGTCTCGGAGGCCGGATAAAAGTTGTTTGCAGGCCAGATCCATATGATTGACACCCCTGACTACTATAAGACATTTAGTCAGGTGGTTATGAAGTGAGTACTTCCAGGTAAACAGAGTTTCTGCTTTAAATGCTCCCTAGCCGTGAATGCTTGTTTGTGTTTTCTGCTTGACTGGTGTCCAAATTGCTTAATCCAAGACTCCCATGAGGGATATTTGATGGATGTATTTAGCATGTATTTATTTTGGAAGTATTTATCTATTCTGGAAGTGGACCAGGACCAGACTGTAGGCGTGTAAGGACTAATATAGACGTCCTGGTTGTACAGACCTGGCATTAACACTGTCGTGCTTCAATCATAAACATCTTTAATGGGACTGATAAGTCACCAGTTGATGGCCACGTCAAATGACTCATAACAGAGTTTGGGAAGGAGAATATCGACATGTCTGATCTAGCTTATCATGTGTTCTGCTCCTCTTTTTTTGTTGCCTTTCATTTTGTTGATCTGTTTGGACTTTTGCGTGTGTTTTTATTGATTTGATCATTTATCTATCTGTGATATGAAATGGTTTGAATTTAATTACTTTTGATAGCTTTATAATGTGCGCAGCCCTTGGGCAACAGTTTGTAAACTATTTTCTGACTATACAAGCCGCACCCAGCAAAATCTAGAAAGAAAAAAAACTGGATTAAAACCGCACATATATACGAGTTATTTACAGAATTATTCTGTGAATGTTTCAGTTGTTTCCAAACCATGTCTGTAACACGGCAGTAAAACGTCTGATCAAACAAAACAGAAGTTATCGTCATGGAAGCGTTAGCTGCGCAAGCTAGCTCCATACCTGCCAACTACTCCGGTTTTCCCGTAATTAGTACGGTTTTCATCAACCTATTCCGGGTTACGGTTGCAGTGATAAAAAATACGGTTTTTCATTAATTAAAAACAAATATTTTTTTTAAAGTTTTATTCACGAAATCGCGTAACAACAATGACAATCGACACTGCTTCCCGTAACTTCCTATCGAGCCATTCCGAATGCCATGCGCGAGGCTATTTATAGCACCGCTGCCAAGCACGAGGCACCAGTTGCCATTGTTTCCAAACGAGCGAACGATCATGGAATCAGCCGGAGAAAAATGGCAAACGAGTCTTAAACCGAAAAGAAAACTGCAATCATTCCGTGAAGAATATTCAAAAGCCTATCCGGGAATAATTATCCGTTCCAAAAAGGGTGAAAACTACGCGAATTGCACCTTGTGCAGACAAGATTTTTCGATCGGACACGGAGGAATTAGCCATGTAAAAGACCACGTTGGGACAAAAAAAAAACACAAGTCTAATGCCGTTGCTAAATTTGGATTTTAGCCACAAAAAGGTAATGCCACCAATGTTATCTATTGGAATTGTTTAGTACTGTTATACTGTTAAAAGTGTTTATACTATTTATGCTTTCAAGTCCAAGTTGAAGAAATCTTGTTAAATGTTGACAGCATAACTACCAAAATACAGAAGTATGTCCTTAATATTTTTGCAGTGCTATTTCTGGTGAAAAGTTCAAATGATTACATTAGAGATGTGATGTGCCACTTTTCAAGTGTCTGATGGCTTCAATTCATTTTCATGAATTTTTCATATTTTGAATTCTTTTGAAAGGCTTACAAAAAAACTACATTTGAATTGTAATTCCATGCTATTGACAGGACTATTAATTTTAATGAAGTTAGCTTACCATGTTTACAGTATGATAATTGTGATAGAAATGTGAATTTTAGGCACAGAATATTTTTTACAATTGAACAAGGCAGTAGATTATACAAGCTTGGACAGAAAGTTAATAATGACACCAATTTTTTTTTTTATGGAATTGTTTAGTACTGTTTTACCATTTGTTTACTGTAAAAAGTGTTTATACTGTTTAAACTTTCAATTAACAAATTGAAGTCTTGTGAAAGGTTGACAGGATAACTGGCATTAACTGTCAAAATAATTTCAAACTATTGAAGTTAGCTTACAGAATAAACATGTCAATCAACCCATATGATTTTTGCTGTAATATTTTTGTTTTGAAAAGTCACTGTGACTGATAGAAAAGTGATGGTTTTAGCAACATTTTAACCTGTCTGAATGCTAATAATCATTTTGCGTCGGGGGGGCGAACCTGAACCCCCCACCAGGACTTTGTCCTGGACCTACCGGGGCCTGCGGCCCTTGGACCCTGGCTACTAGGTTTTTCTGATTTCAAAAGTTGGCAGGTATGTAGCTCTCCAATCAGCTAAACAGACTCAATAACTCCACAGTGACGTTTTGCTGATTTTACTAAGGAATTTGTGAAACTGAAACAATACAAAAAGAATGCTGTTGAAAGTTAATAATACTAATACAGACACTCTTAAACTTGTTAGCTTTTTAGCTAATGCTAACGACGCTAGCTTGATTACATTACAATAGCATGCACAAATATGCATGAAAACACTCCTACAGACGTCACACATGGGACACTTTAGTAAGTAAGAATTGTTTTAGTTATATTGTAAAACTTACAAACGTTGCTTAGAGTGATGAATGGATAGTCCGTACAAGTAGAACCACTATTGATGGCTAGAGGATTGAACGGCACTTATATTTCCGGTTGAAAGCACTAAATGGAAGGACACTGCAGCACCTGCAGTGAGTGAACTCATCCATGATGGCGCCAAAGCACAAACTAAACATTTTTTCAGTGTAAAATATAGGTATTATGGCCGTCAGTGAAGAAAAATCCATAAATTAGCCACACTGTTTTATTAGTGTCGGAAAAAGTAGCGGCTTATAGTCCAGAATACAAGGTAAATAAAGAAATAATGTAAGGTACATGCTCATAAGTGACAGCTTCCTACACGCATTGTTTGTGAATGCCCTGTAAGTGTGAAAAGATACACCTTTTTTCTTGTCACAAGAATGTTGATGTGATATCAAAGGTGTTTAAGCAGCGATTGTTCTCAAGTCGCCAGGAGATGAAACCTCATCAGTGTCTTTAAGATGGAACCTTTCCTCTTCTACACTTTGTCTGACAACAAAACTTATTTGTAAGTGTCAGAAATGAGTCATTACAACTTTTACACACTGTTTTATGCAGCTGTAAAATCTGTCCATAAAAGCTGAAGTGAGGTTTTGAGGAAGCATTTGGAGATGGTTGGTGAAAGGATTGGAAAGTCATATTCTTAGTAACATCATCAATACGTCTTGCATTTCTTCCAGAGCACAGGCCAGCTCCTCCTAGAGTTCATTTCAAAGGGACAATTCATGTTAATGAATATTTAACATGTGAGATTATAGCCATTGAAGACAAACACATTCAAACAGTACAGAGATTCATAATATTACATTAATTATATTAATTCCAAGATTTAGGTGCTGCTGTAGACTCATCTACAGTGTATATATATATAAATATGTGTACATGTACATGTATATGTCATGAATGCATACTACTTACGTATTTTTATTGTTTCATGGAAGCCACTAAAACTATTATATTTGCTTGGTTGGTGGAAGTTTATAATGTTCACATATTATTCCTTTCTCATTCCAACATGCCCAAAAAGGAGTAGGAAGAAGCACAGCTTATTGAATCCTACCTCTTTCCCACTTCATAGCAATTACTATTTCATTCTTCTTCCCTATTTCTAACACAACTGACATCAAATATGACTAATAAATAGTTATGTTTCACGTTTCTTCTTCCTTGTATTTTGTAAACAAATGTCGTTAGAATAGCCTTTCAAAGTGGATCATATTAGTACATTGTTTATTAATCCATTACACCATTTAACTCCACTTACTAATGTGCTAAAGGTTTTGAGTGTTGTATGTGCGTACAAATGTTTTAAGTTAGATTTTTCTCTAGGTTTATATTTCTCTTTTGTTGAGAAGAATTGTTGGCTAGCAGGTTATAGTTTGATTTGTACATCATTTTAAAGTTCAAGTAGCAATGATTGTCACACACACACTAGGTGTGGTGAAATTATTCTCTGCATTTGACCCATCACCCTTGATCACCCCCTGGGAGGTGAGGGGAGCAGTGGGCAGCAGCGGTGGCCACGCTCGGGAATCATTTTTGGTGATTTAACCCCCAATTCCAAGCCTTGATGCTGAGTGCCAAGCAGGGAGGTAATGGCTCCCATTTTTATAGTCTTTGGTATGACTCGGCCGGGGTTTGAACTCACAACCTACCCATCTCAGGGCGGACACTCTAACCACCAGGCCACTGAGTAGCTGAACTCATTGAATTGTAATGTTTTTGATTTAATAAATGAAAGGTTAGCATGTTGTCTGTGTCAAACATGATGTATTTGGGCTAGGCAAAATGGCTGAAAACTGTATCACAATATATGTTTCTTATATTGGTCGATACCATAATTATTGCCATTTTTATGTCCTGGGGAAAATATGAACCAGCAGAAAAAATATAATAAATATGAACATTTTAATTTCAAATGTATTGATTATAATCCCTCAGCTATCAAGGCAAAAAGGAAATAGAATATCAACACAAGCAGGGAAAACCATCAGTAAATGTAAACACAATTCTAAAATCACAATTAACAATAACCTCCTTAAGGGGCAAAAGTAAGGAATATGTAAGAAATTCCCAATCAAGTGTAACAAAATAGTGTAAACTTGGAGAAACCTGAAAACAACAGGAAGTTACGTTACATTTAATTCTGTTCGTCTTTTTTAAGTCTGGAAATGAATATATGCTATGAATATTATTGGACCAAATTAATATTTTAAAGTAGCACATTTGTTATATTTTGTTATTTATTTTAGTTATACAGTCCTGCGCTTTAGTTCTTGCCTGTGGTTTCCGTACATCCAAACAGGGAACGGACGTAAGACAAGGTGAGCGTGGCCAAGGACTACGGTCCCTTTAAAAAGAACTGTCATAGTTCCTGTTTCATCCACTACTTCTTTGCTCTCCGCAGCTCTCACTTCTCCTTTATTTCACTGTGCAAAAAAGGCCGACAGCAAGAAGTGTTGGTTGACTAGTGCCTTCGTTCATGCAACTAACCAACTGTATTTCTGTACAAAGACATCTAGATTCATCTATTGTCCATCACGATATATATTGATATCATTTCATCGGCCCTGTGATGTTTTATTCTGACTGATCTTTTAAGTGAATGAAGTGTACTTTAGTAACCATATTTCTGCACAATAACTCAGAAATGGCAACACTAGAGAGCAGTAGAGAATATGAAGTGATTTCTGCTCCAAAACACATTTTGCTTCATTCATTATAGAAATATTTCTTGCCACTTTATGTTGTATATTTTTACATGAGATTTCCAGCTTATTTTCTCATCTTTTATGTCTCCCCAACATGTGATCTCTGTCCCCTGTCATTGTCTCCTCCTGATTTCAAGGAGCTCCATGAATGGCATTATTGCAGCAGAGTGCGTCCGCGGTGGAAAAAGAAACAAAAAAGCAGCGTAAAGAGGTCAATCAAACAGCGCAGGGGGAAAAAAGCTTTTTCTCTGGTTGCAAAAAGCAGAGCCTGGCGGCGTCCATCAGCCCGAGCTGATTACGCTTGAGGCTGGAGTCAGCTGACCTGATGCAGCGCCTCTCGTCAGCCAAGTCCGCTCGCGGGAGCTGGGAAGAGGCCGAGGATTGTTTCTCCTATTTTGCATATTTAGCTTCTACCTGAACTGAAGCAGACGACCTCCTGCTGTGCAAATGTAGCGAGCAGACACTGCAATGTTGAACGCCCACACCGGATCCTCCATTCTCTCACCTCCATGGTGCATAATGGTGACATCTACGCTCACATCTCGTTAGCTCATCCCTCTCATGAGAAAACAAGAAGGATTTAGGAACAGAATGTGAACATTATAGTAGCTTTCACTCTTCAAGGATTTTGTGCAATCGCAGTCCACGTTTTTAGAAGCACGTTGGAAATGAAGACGGAAAAGGACAAACATTTGGGCTCTCGTTTGCTTCCACGTGTTTGTCAGCGCCAGTAGATCTAAAACTCCTTTTTCACTCTTTTATGCTCGTTGCTACACTATTTCTTTCACAGTCGACTATTTTGACAAAGCATCACGACGTTTGTCGCCAGATACACATTTGGTTTATGTCCACGTACGTCAGAGGCCTTGGTTGGATTTGAATGGATCGGAATTAAGGATGTCAATCTTTGGGGATTTAACAATTCCATCAGATTCCAATTCCTGGGGTGACGATTCGATTCAGAATTGATTTTTGATTCAACGCGATTGTTGATTCAAACCCATTCTCGCAATGTGGTATTTGGTATAAAAATAGCAACAGATTACAGATTAGCAAATATCCTTCTGGTAGCATGGAAATGACTTAAAATTGATTTGTATACTAAAAAAATATTTAAAAAAAATAAATATTTATGTTTATTTATATACTTTTTTTTTGTGATTCTTATTCATCCCAATTCCAAATCGATATATATGTGTATTTTTTATACTTTTGAATATTATAAATCGATTCAGGGTCAGGATGAATAAGAATCGCAATTTGGATGTGAATCGATTTTTTTGGAGCGCCCCTAAACGGAATGGTAATGTTTCCATTGACAAATACATCCGTGTCAAGAAATGGTGATCGGTCCTGCGGTTCCTTCCCACCCGTCCTCTTCCTCGACGTCTTCTCCGATGTGCGCAATAAAAGTGAGCGTTGTTTCCAAACGATGACTTGCAAGTGCAAAAACAATGTGCAATGTCGCTTCAGTCGCCATTGTCCGCTACGACTACTGCACGTAGGAAGCTGACACGAGCTGTGGGAAACACCACCCTCTAGTGTTTGGAAAGAGAATTGTGAGTCAAGAAGGAGAAAAGGAATCAGGCTACATTTCAGCCTTTAGTCATCATGAGGAAAATGACAAAGCTGTCCACTGCACGCATTGAACTTAAATGAATGTTTGTGCCCAGATAGAAATGTTTAATGAAGCTTTGGTACAACTGGAGCGTGCAGTTAATAGCCTCAAACGAGCGGGCTAATTGCTGCTCGGGATATTTTGGGCATGTTGGACAAAAGGGGGATGACAGAGATGGAGAGTAATCACAGAATATTTATTAGCTGGCAGTGTTAGCGCTTCTAACCTGGAGAACTCATGCACATTTCAAGGATGCTGACAGATCCTGAACAGACTTGGACTTGGAATGGCATCATGATATCAGTTTGTGTTGTGCATGTTCCCTGTACGGGTGTTGTTGACGTGTGACCTAGAAACAGCCTCATAATACTGCTGTTTATATTTCACACTCTGAAGGTGTCTTCTATTGACAGCCTCATCTCAGCTTCCAACTTTCTGACAACAGTTTGGCCCTTTTCTGCTGCACATAACTTGGCCTCAGTGCCCAAAACACAGTCCATAAAGTCCAGCTTGGTGGAGTTTCTGCGACCGTTCAGACCTCACAAATATCCTCCAGGCTTTTGTTTCCATATGAACATTGTGTATTTCTTCATACGGATTTAGAGTAAAAACCAAAACCAAAACGTGCTCCTGCCTTCGTGTTGATTGTCAACAAGGCGACTTGTGTTTATCTCAGTTGGCGCCGCTCATCTCCGCAGTGGTAATAAAAAGTACCAGGAGTTAGAAAATCCAAACAGTGATGATACCGATGCCAAAGTTGAGCCCACAAACCCAGTAGATGACGTCCGTTGTTTGGAGGAAGTCATGCTCATGTGTTACTACTTGAGATTAAAAGGAGCCACAAGCACGGCAATACATTCTTATTATCCTGCAATAAATTGTTATCATCCTGCAATAAGTTGTTATTATCCTGCAATAAGTTGTTATTATCCTGCAATAAGTTATTATCCTGCAATAAGTTGTTATTATCCTGTAATGAGTTACTATTATACTACAGTAAGTTGTTATTATCCTGCAATAAGTTGTTATCCTGCAATAAGTTATTATTATCCTGCAATAAATTATTATTATCCTGCAATAAATTGTTATCATCCTGCAATAAGTTATTATCCTGCAATAAGTTGTTATTATCCTGTAATAAGTTATTATTATCCTACAATAAGTTATTATTATCCTGCAATGAGTTACTATTATCCTACAATAAGTTGTTATTTTCCTGCAATAAGTTGTTATCCTGCAATAAGTTATTATTATCCTGCAATAAATGATTATTCTCCTGCAATAAATTGTTATTATCCTGCAATAAATTGTTATCATCCTGCAATAAGTTGTTATTATCCTGCAATAAGTTGTTATTATCTTGCAATAAGTTATTATTATCCTGCAATAAATTGTTATTAATCTTGCAATAAGTTGTTATTATCCTGCAATTAGTTGTTATTATCCTGCCGTGAAGTAAGTGAGTGAAATGAAACATCAGCTGTCATTTCCACAACCACTTAGCGGCAGGCAACATGTTGACACAATCTGATGAGGTCAAAAGCAAGAGCAGGATAAAAAACAGATTTTTAAATAGCCATTTTGTCCGTTATTTAATTAGTTATTTCTCAGCTGCAAGAGGCACAGAAATGTGGAAAAGTCCTAAATGATCCTGATCGCTCTGTTATTGGGCAATATTTAATTTGTTTACTTTGTACATTTGAGGGCAGAAATTTAGTAGCTTTCTAAATTGTCTTAACTGCAAACCAGATCTGAAACACTATCATCAAATATAATTTAGAATATTATATGTACATAACATATGTATTTATATGTATATATACTGTACACACACACATATATATTTATATATATATATATGTATTAATATGTATATATATAAATATATACATATACACAATACATATATATACGTATATACATATAAATATATACGCACACACACACATATATATATATATATATATATATATATATATATATATATATATATATATATATATATATATATATATATGCATCACCAAATAATCCTCAATAGAAGTAGCCTGCATGATACAAATGTGCTGATGAAGTGACACACTAGACAGGTGTGTGTAATTAGGTGGACACCTAGACAGGTGTGTGTAATTAAACGTGTGTTTTGCTGTCCTGACTGATGCATGTTATTAATATTTCATTCTGTTGTCAACATGGACTGTGTCTTCCTCTCCTGCCTGTCACCACCAGAGTAGAAATGACACTCAGCTCAAAAGTTGCCACCTGAAATGATTCTGCTTTGTCCCAATTTGTTGGAGGGTTGCAATCCCTCTGGTATTCAAATAATTCCTCTGGTATTCAAATAATCGCTCTGGTATTCAAAGAGATCCTTCCAATGTTTTATTACTCTGCGCTGGACGGTCTGGTGTAGTTTCCTTAGATTCATTCACAATTATTCAGCAAAGGAAAGAATCAAAACATATTATCTCCTTCCCTCTTTGCTTATCAGCCGCAAGCAAGCAGGAATTACAGGTGGAAGCCAGCAGGTATTACAGGTGGAACAGGTGGTTGCTGTCCAGCTGTGGCATGATAGCACAGACCAAAATACTTCAATCATATTTCATTTTCCTCTTCATACACACTATGAATGCTGGCTTTTATTCCTCCGGTTGTTTACCTGTGCTGTCATTTACCTGTGCTGTCATTTACCTGTGTTGTCATTTACCTGTGCTGTCATTTACCTGTGCTGTCATTTACCCGTGCTGTCATTTACCTGTGTTGTCATTTACCTGTGCTGTCATTTACCTGTGTTGTCATTAACCTGTGCTGTCATTTACCTGTGCTGTCATTTACCTATGCTGTCATTTACCTGTGTTGTCATTTACCTGTGTTGTCATTTATCTGTGTTGTCGTTTACCTGTGTTGTCATTTACCTGTGCTGTCATTTACCTGTGTTGTCATTTACCTGTGTTGTCATTTACCTGTGTTGTCATTTACCTGTGCTGTCATTTACCTGTGCTGTCATTTACCTGTGTTGTCGTTTATCTGTGTTGTCGTTTACCTGTGTTGTCATTTACCTGTGTTGTCATTTACCTGTGCTGTTATTTACCTGTGCTGTCATTTACCTTTGGTGTAGTTTACCTGTGGTGTCGTTTACCTATGTTGTCGTTTACCTGTGTTACTGCTTACCTGTGCTGTCGTTTACCTGTGCTGTCATTTACCTGTGTTGGGTCGAGCAAAGTGAAGCCACACCTCTTTCATCCTCTCATGAATGTAAATATAAGAAGTTCTCTGTCAGCGTCCAAACCTAAAGTTGCTTCATTGTGGAGCAGCGCCTTAGTGATTAAAATGGAGGCTCAGAGGGGCCAGCTTGTTTGCATCACAATCCTCCACTCTGTCCTGATGTTATGCTAATGGCCGCTGAGGGCCCCTAAAACCTTCCTGGGCGGGGCCGGCCAAGGGAGCTGTGACACAAAAACTGCTTGGGCGAATCTAATGGCGCACCTTGGACTAGAGATCGACCGATCTGGGCCGATACTAACAATTAGTAGTCAAGGAAGCCGATAACCGATATTTGAAGCCAATATTTATTTGCAGTAGTAGTACCGTATTTTCTGGACTATAGAGCGCACCGGTATATAAGCTGCACCCACTATATTAAAAAAACAAATATATATACATATATATATATATATATATTTTCCAAATATAAGCCGCACCGGACTATAAGTAGCAGATATATACCTTGTGAAATGAGTATTATATAGTATTATATTTACAAATAAATATTCTGTAAATGTTTATTTACATACCTTAATGGCTTCCAAATGGTGTCTGTAACACGGCAGTAAAACGGCCGATCAAACAAAACAGAAGCTAAACAGACTCAGTAAGAGGAGTGGTCCACTCCTGGCTAGCTCTCCAATCAGATAAACAGACTCAAGAACTCCACGGTGACGTACATACTATCCTAGCTAACGGGCTAGGATAGACTGACCATACGTCCTCTTTTCACCGGACATGTCCTCTTTTGTGGAGCTGTCAGGGCGGAGTTTCTTAAATGCCTCAAATGTCCGGCATTTTGAGTTAGGGTTGCGTGTATTTTCAATGTACATTCAGGGTTAAGAAGGGGTTAAAAACAAAACAAACAGCAGCATTGGTGAGGGAGGGGCAGAGACAGAGAGAGAGAGAGAGTTATGATAAACGCGCATGTGTCGCCAGGCTCTGCTTTTTATCCATACATTTAATTTTTTATTATCTATAGCAGGGGTGTCAAAAGTGTGCCCCGGAGGCCATTTGCAGCCCACAGCTAATGTTTTAAAGGCCCACGGCACATTCTAAAAATACTATTCAAATAAACAAAAACATAATAAAAGTGAAATAAAAAAGCTTAAAGGTTAAATGTAATTTAGAAAAAGTTGCAATGTTGACTAATAAAACAAAGCTGTTTTTTTTTCTTTCAAACTGTCATTGCTCAAAACATAATATTGAATCAAAATCAATGTTATTATGAATTATTGACCTATCCAAGGTTCCCATTACTTCACATCAAATACTACACTAAGAAAAATATTTTTGGTGGAAGATTTTGCAAATTTGGTAAATAAATAACCCAAAAATTTATATTTTGTTGTTTTCTTACTGTACCGAAAATATAGACATACATATATATATATATATATATATATATATATATATATATATATATATATATATATATATATATATATATATATATATGTATATGTATGGTTGGTTCTGACAATTGGTGGATTTGGACCTTGACATTTGAAAGTGTTGCTCTTCATGCCATGTTTCTGTGAGTTCACTCATACTTATTCTTGTTTTGGATATGCTCTTCTCTTCCTTGTGAGTAAAACCAACACAACGAAGGCCAAATATAAATATCTTCATCAGCTTTAACAAGCACCATTACCCTTCTGGTCATGTGATTTAGGGCTGACAGGTGATTGAATTTGAGAAAGACGACACCCAGCTCATTGTGCGTGCGTATATGTATATGTGTGTGTGTGCGCTCGTGTGTGTGTGTGTGTGTGTGTGTGTGTGCGTGTGCGTGCGTGTGTGTGTGTGTGTGTGTGTGTGTGTGTGTGTGTTAGAGAGCAAGAGCGAGCGCTTCCTGACAAGA
The DNA here is from genome assembly GCF_033978685.3 of Nerophis lumbriciformis. Lineage (NCBI taxonomy): Eukaryota > Metazoa > Chordata > Actinopteri > Syngnathiformes > Syngnathidae > Nerophis > Nerophis lumbriciformis. The sequence goes on along the minus strand of NC_084561.2, from coordinate 46,846,026 downwards.
CACAGATCCATAGCTAGTTTTAGGTGACATGTGCTGCTGGCCTTGTCAAATGAAGACATTCATGGCGTCTTTGGGAGAGAAAATAGATGTAGTGGTTGTAACGTGTTAGCATCAGGCCGCTTTTAACTTTAAGGGCGTCTTGGCCTCAAAATCTGTTGCCAAAAATGGGCAAGTGATGTGGCTAAACAGAATACTAACTTCTAGGCTGGATCAAATCATCAGTTTGATGGATTATGATCAATAAAGTGCTGGCTGATGAAGTCAAGTCAATGTTTGTCGCTATTGACATGTAATGGATACCAATAACAAAATGTGTTCCATAAAACATTCAATACATTTTTTGGTCGTAAGAAAGCGGAAGTATGGAAGCAAGGTTGGTTGCATGAACAAAGTCACTCGCTCTCTGGTAACCTAGCAACACAGGAAGTGATCACTGATCAGTGGGAGTGACATGCTAACAGTGACACTATCAACTCTCAAGGAGTGACATGCTAACAGTGACACTATCAACTATCAACTTTGCTTGGGACCGTAGTCAGACCAATGTGGTGAGTACATGATGCAAGGCAAGACCGCTAATACCACGCCACCTTAGCGCACAGCTGTAACTTCCTGCCACTAAACCTGCAGAAAACAGTTCTTCTCAGGTTTCTACATGTTTACATTTTCACACTTTGCACTATTTTCTTACACTTTATGAAGAATTTCTTACATATTCCTTATTTTTAAGATCTTATAGTTAAGTCTTCAATGTAATTTGACTATTTTGTTGACATTGTTGGAGTGTTTTCATGTTTGTGTTGACGTTTCCTTTCTGCCTTGATAGCTGAGAGATTATAATCACAGGAAGTTACATTTACAATCAAATAATTTTTTTTGTCAAGCTCATTGTTTTACATAAGTCATAAAAATATCAATAATTATCAATATTTCCCAATATAATGATAATGTTTAAATAATTACTGCATAACAAAAAATCATTTCCATATTTAAATAAGAATAACAGGGCAAATTAATGTTACACAGACATTATTTCCTGCCACTAAACCTGCAGAAAATAGTTCTTCTCAGGTTTCTACATGTTTACATTTTCACACTTTGCACTATTTTCTTAGACTTTATGAAGCATTTCTTACATGTTCCTTATTTGTAAGATCTTATAGTTAAGTCTTCAATGTGATTTGACTATTTTGTTGACATTGTTGGAGTGTTTTCATGTTTGATAGCTGAGGGATTATAATCACAGGAAGTTTACATTTCCAATATAACATATTATTCTTCTGCTCCTTATCTTCCATAGGTCATAAACATATCAATAATTACCGACATCGACCCATATAAAACACTGATATCATGATAAAGTTCCTAACCATAAGTAGCAGTGCTTAACTCTCTTACCAAACAAAAGTTGGGGACAGTTCATTTAAAATGTCCTACTAAATTCCAGCCAAAATGACATGAACTGTTCTTCTGTGTTAGATTGACCTTAGAAGCTCTTCTGCTTTAGGGTTTTATGTTCCGCGCGAGTCAGGAATGTACCTGCACTGACACATCTTTTATTAAAGGTGTATTCCCAGAATTCACCCTTATCTCAAACATGAGCAAAAACTGATGGTTGTAGATGTCTTCTTTACTCTTCACTCCCGTTTTCACTGCCTCATCATCTCACTTACCTTGTTCGTGTTTTGTGTCGCTGGCCCACTCCCTTAAAAATTCATCATCTGTTTAATAACGCCTGGTGATCACAGTGCATTATTGATGGCGGCGTCCTTAATAGCAAGACGGAGCTGACCGCGCACAGCTGCTGGTTTGTGGAAACCTGCTTACTGGTGCACATCCGTGTAAATACGTGATTATCTTGCACTAAAGCCAGCCCTCGTGCGTCTCAAGGCCCTGCTCCTTTTTGGCAAACAAACAAGGACATGGAAATAAATAGGAGTCTGAGTCTGAGATATGACCTGGCTGTTTGTCAGCCGACACGGTTGACTTGGGAACCTTTGACACGACACTGTCTCTCATGTGCTAATGACATTCTCACGCAGACTCCAGAAAAGTGTTTTGGCCGACTGCCGAGCTCGCTTTGCGTCATGCCCCTATTTCTTTAGACTAGTTCAGCATGGCCAACTGTAAATGTTACTGGTCCGGAGTCTTAATGTAGTCTCTGAGCAACATGCACACATTTTAATTGGATTGGCTTTCCAGTTTGGGGAGTCGACTGCACAGACATGACATGCATTCTGGGTATTTCAAGGTGAATCATGGCTGGTCAAGGACCTATTGGACTTGATTGGCAGCTCCTATCACTCTGAGATGTCCGTGTAATGGCCAGCCTGCCATTCCTGACCTTCCTATTTATCTTACTGTATTCATGTCAGCCTATTCATTCCTAAGCGCAGGGAACATTTGGCAAAGGCACCGTTTAATGGTCCTGGCTGAATCATTCTTATCTCAACGGAGCTGAAAGGAATAGTTTTGCGCTATCAGCAAGTGGAAATTACATTTTGAAATTCCCTGCCAGATAATCCACTTCACTTGCCAGTAAAACATCAAAATTACAACTCAAATTTATGGAACCTGTATTACAACTTTGTCGCCGTGGCGAATCATTTAGCTATAATCCGCACGGATGGACTCTGGACAGGTATAGGTATCTGACTGCACTAATAGGATTTTGGTGCATTGCTAAAGTGATTATGATGCTATGGATATGGTATATACTCCGGCAGAGGGCAATGCAGCTAAATCACAGCTTTTACACATTTCACTGTTGGCTGCTGTTTTTCCTTCAACTCCAACTGGATTATCTTTCTGTGTTTTCGGGACAGAGCTTCTCCAATATCCGTCTCCGTACACCCGATGACGTGCCTTGTTCCAGCCGATGGCTCATGATTGCTTTATTTAGGCGCCATATGGTTTGGGGGGGCACATCTTCATCGATAGATTGAGTGACTCGTAAAAATGATGAATGTTGCAAAGACGGAGAGCAATGAGCCTGACGAGCACCCTGCTGCTGTCATGCGCTCTTCTGTGCTGTTGTTTATGTCCGTGAAAGTGATGCTTGCATTGCAGTAAAATCATACTTGATCTGAGCTAAGATGACCTCATCAGACCATGGCGTTTTCTAGCATAAAAAAACGGGAAAGCTCTGAGAGAACCTCCCGTTCTTTTGTCTTCTCCTTTCCTTTGTTTTGTGCTTGTGTTATGGAGTCCCATCTTCCACCCCCTCTCTCAAACAGTCAGCCCCACCTTGCACCCCACCCTTGCGCGTCGTGCAACTTTGACCCGGTATTCCTCTCCGGTCGGGGCCGTCGTCGGGCAAAGGAGGGGGTCACCATCAGCAGTCATACCGCGTTTGGGGCGGATGTCATCCCTGGGCTGCTCTCAATCATTCCCCCAGCATAAGAGGTCAGGGCCTGATTCCTCCCTGGCCCATATCGGGCTCAGCGGGGCTCCAGACTCATCCGATCAACAGCCCAATCTCTTTCCTCTGGAGTGCGAATTGTCTGATTTCGCCTTGCAAATGGTACTTCTTCAGCCATGTCAGAGCACGAACACAATCTCTTTTGGGGGGAATATTTTCCTTCCTCTGCCGTGTCTGAGTGATTGGCGTCTTAGCTCCGAGTCCCCAGGTAGTTGAGTCTTTCTGAGATCAGAGATCAGAGGGGGTCTTACAGTATGTATGAATTCATGTGTGAGCACGCCGTTGGAAAGAACCAATCCTCCTATTCAACATGTGGAGGTCTGTTTGGTTCAGATTTACATTTGAGTGAATATCCTGGCCTCCTTTGCATCCCTCTGATGTTGGCTGACAATTAACATCCCAACTCTTTCTTGGGGTTTGTTGAAAGCTGAGGGGCTAATTCAAGGGTCAAGCAAGACTTGCAAGCTGTCAATCTTTTATTGTAACTTGAATCCCCTCCCCCACTCCAATCCTTTATTCTGAGACGCCCCCAACACCCCCCTTTCTCCTAGACCTCGTTTAATAGAAAAGCCCAACTCCTCTTCTATTCTCCTGTGGCCCTCTAACAGCCAAAGAGGGACAGCCAAAAGCTTTGTCTTGGAGAAGCCGGGCATTCTTTCACATCTGCCTCTTGTTTTCAGACCCCCCCCATTCAGATTTCAAACTGCCCTTTTCAATCAGCCCTGCTCCTGTCTCTTCTAATAACCCCCTTCCTCTTGGCGACTAAGCCCCCCTTTTTTAACTCGACAACGGATCCCCCAGAATCTGTCTGTATTTTCAAATCAAGCTCACCCCTTAAGTGTCGTCATTTTCCAGAATAGTTAAACATCTGCAAAAGCAGTTTATTGACCGCACAACTGGCTAATCTGCGCTCAACGATCACACAGCGTTGCCTCGATCGGGCCTTTGGAAGCGAGCCACGCCGCCGCCGCCGCCCTTCATCATCTGTCGCGCACAAGCTGGTAGACGCAAACACCTGTTCTCAGATCTTGACGGCATGCTGCGGGCTCCGATCACTGGCGGCGTCTGTGTTTCAAGACACGGGAAGGGGAGAAAAGCGAGCCCCAGCTGAGAGGGGAGTCCTCGGTGCGTCTAATGAGAAGAGCGCCAGTCTCCCTCCGGTCTGCGCCTTGAACACTCACAGCGGGAGACAAAACGCGTTAAGTATAGGACTGTTATCATCGATTTGCAGAACAACCACCACCATGTATGAGGGATGTACATTCTGCATTTACTTCCTGGCGGGGGGGCTCCACTGCCTCCGAGGCAAAACCGTTAGCCGCGTCTGGTCTTTGTCTTCAGACTCTCGAGGTGTGTTGAGAGGAGCTGGTGACAGTGAGGAGAGAATTACTTATGGATCCAGCAATACTTTGTTTACAGACTGCATGTCTCGTCAGAGCAGAAGTATCAGAAACTGTAAACGTGCTGCTCCGGTCTAGGAGATTGTTTAGACTGAAGCGTAGACACTGAAGCACGCCAGGATTACATTAATAGTTTGGTGCTGAAAGGGAAGCAACGAGATTTAGACGGAAGATGTGCGAGTGTTCTCCTGATAACTCCAGACAAGTTTAAGGTTAAGCTTTTAATGCAGCTCATTAATCTCAACCTTGGCAGGGAAATCTCTTGGTTAATGTGCATTTCCATTAAAACTAATACACACGCTGTGTTGTAAACACTATAACCCAGGGGGCCTTTACATATGTATAGTGAAATATGACAGCAAATATAAAGATCATTTTGCACAAAAATAAAAGGTTGCGATATTATTCCACACCAACAGACTGAACAACTCATTGTCCCATCACTACAATATAAAGTATAAACGACAAAACACTGAATATAAAGAGTATGCGAACCACTCCTACCTTGTTCACCTCCCGTCAGAAATATCAAGCAGCTAAAATGCGGTAAACATGTCAAAGTGTTGTGCATTTTACGGAACACAATGGAAACAAGCCTTTTGCCTTTTTAAAGCATTACATGGATTCAATTCTTTAAGATGTCAATAAACTTCTCAATCCATCAAAAACCCATAATGCTTGGTGATGGATTCAAATGGGTGTAACTCTGAATTGTGTGTGGTGTTTAGACATTTTTTTATAATGAGCACATAGTTCAGTGGGCAAGTTGTGTATTTTGTACCAATCTAATCAATCCAATCCACTTTATTTATATAGCACATTTAAACAACAAACAGTGCTGCACAACAATATTAAAACTAATATTCACATATTATCCTTAGCTCCACCAATGACTGAATAAAAAAATAAATGAATATAAAAACAATAAATAAAAACATATGATTAAAAACGATTTTAAAGGGTAAAACCAATTAAAACGGTAAATAGAAATCAACCTTTAAAAAACCCCCACAGAGGACAACAGAGGACCACACAACTCACGTAGTGTTAAAAGCCAAAGAATAAAAGTGGGTCTTAAGACGAGACTTAAAACAGTCCACTGTGGGAGCAGTTTGAACATGGAGGGGCAGAATGTTCCAGAGAAGGCCCTGTCTCCCCGGGATTTAAGTCTGGTCTTGGGCACCACGAGCTGGAGCTGGCTCTCGGACCTCAGAGCGCGTGCAGGAGTGTACATTTGGATGACACCACTTATATTAACTTTCTGTCTTGGTTTTTAATGAATCGGACAATGGGTGAGAAGGGCTGTCTAAATCAGTGTTTTTCAACCTTTTTTGAGCCAAGGCACATTTTTTTCATTGAAAAAATCCGAAGGCACACCACCACCAGAAAACATTACAAATGACATTGACAGTAAAAAGTGTTGGATATGAATTTAAACCATAACTAGTAAAACATGTTGGATATGAATGTAAAGCATAAGCAAGCATGGATCAATATAGCTCTTGTCTAAAAGTAGGTGTACTGTCACCACCTGTCACATCACTCCGTGACTTATTTGGAGTTTTTAGGTGTTGTTCTGTGTGTAGTGTTTTACTTCTTGTCTTGCGCTTCTATTTTGGTGTCTTTTCCTGTTTTGTTGGTATTTTCCTGGAGCAGTTTCATGTCTTCCTTTGAGCGCTATTCCCCGCACCTGCTTTGTTTTAGCAGTCAAGACTATTGAAGATGTTTTCATCCTTCTTTGTGGGGACATTGTTGATTGTCATGTGTGGATGTACTTTGTGGACACCGTCTCTGATCCACACGCTGTAAGTCTTTGCTGTTGTCCAGCATTCTGTTTTTGTTTACTTTGTAGACAGTTCAGTTTTAGTTTTGTTCTGCAATCGCCTTCCCTAAGCTTCAATGCCTTTTCTTAGGGGCACTCACCTTTTGTTTATTTTTGGTTTAAGTATTAGATACCTTTTTACCACACGCTGCCTCCCGTTGTGGTCTGCATATTGTGATCACCACAAAGCAATTAGTTACCTGCTGCCACCTACTGATATGGAAGAGTATAACATGGTTACTACACTTAATTTAAATTACTCTGCCGAGCTGTAGACAGTACAGACACTCAACAATGGCACATTATTTGCGGATTGTAATTACTGGTTTGCCAAAAATGTTTTTAACCCAATTAGGTGACGTTACATAATCTCCCAAGGCACACCAGACTGTATCTCACAGCACACTAAATGATAGCGATATGTTGCTATCAATGCATTTTAATGCTGATCTAATGCTCATGGTCAATGACTAACAATACCCATAAACTCCATCAGATGGCAGCACATTGTCAATAATCATGCCGTCTAATACTCACATGGGGACATGCAACTGGCCGGTCGATCGCGAGCCGTAGTTTGTGGACCCCCGTCATAACCCGCCCATGGCACATACATGGTTATCTAACAGTAACTTGTGTGGGATTCGGTGCTTAGTCTGTAAAGGTCAGCGTGAACCACGTTCTAGTTTTTGGGTAGAGGATGCAAGGGTAAAACACTGATTTCAAAGGACACTGGTAGGAATATATTCATTTTTCTGTTGGCCACCACAATGTTTTCTTGCAGTGCTGAAGGTAACTGTTGGCCACCACAATGTATTCTTGCAGTGCTGAAGGTAACTGTTGGAGGGGATTATGGTCTCCTCTCTGTGTGTTCCATGTAAGTATTGTAAGTGGACAAAGCTAAGCCTGTGCATGTTTGTAAGGATCTTAAAGCCTTTATGTGCAGCTTTATTGTTCTGCTGGAGGCCTCGTCATACAGTAGGGACTTGCAAAGGCCACGAGAATGACGCCAGATCAAAAGCATCGGCCGAGTTGATTCGGATCACTACCAAATTCTGCACTTCCACCTCCTGTACTTGCCCGGTTGTTGTCATTTCGTCATGCTTTACCCCGTTTCTTCTGGCTGCTTCTACGTTTGAGAGCTGGAAAACACACATATTACACATATTTACACATATTTAAAAGGTTTGTGTAAATTTCAAACCATCGTGCATGTGTGCTAAGTGTTGACAAGACTGGCATAAACACTAGTTTGTGTCCATAACTTCTCTTCCAAAGTGTGTTTACTACATCACTAATGTGCCACAAAGTTTTTCAAACATTTCACATGGACTTCATGCCAACAGAAAGCAGGCAAAGAACAATCGGTTAGTGTTTCTGTGCAAGTGCCATGCCCTCTACTGGCCTGGCATGCACATTACAGCATATTTATTTCTTAGTGCAGGTCGCTGAGAAGCAGGCGAGCTTTGCTTTTGCTGCCGTTGCGTTAAAATATGCTAAGAAGAAACTTTTTCACCGTAGTTTACTTAAGAAATAAAGTGCAATTACTCTGCACCTTTACTTGCTTTTACAATGTTTACATTTTAACATTAAAGTAAACAATGCTCCCCCAAACATTTGATTGATTTTTACTAGTTTTACTTCAAAAAATATGTTATTTAGTATTTTGTAAGTCTCAATGGTTTGCTGAGGCCCCATCCTTTGGCAAAAACTAGAGTTTTTTCCACATCTAAGCTGAGATCGGACAATGCGATTAAAGTGCTTTGACAGCGCTTCCTGTGGCCAACTTGTTACCTGCGCACAGGACACTTCTCCAAGTGTAAATGGTAGGCGGGCACCAAAAAGAACGATTCACATCCGGATCCTGATCTTATTCACCCTGATTCTAAATCAATTCAGAATTTTAAAAAGTCGATTAAAAAAAGTATATTAAGTATATGTATGTATGTATGCATGCATTTACTGTATATATGTATGTATGTGTATATATGTATGTGTATGTAAGTATATATATGTATGTATATGCATATACTGTATATGTAAGTATACTTATTGTAGGCACTGCCAACACCAAGTTGTCAAGAAAAGGGGTTTATTTAACAAAGGCGGGGGAGGGGGAATAAATGTAGTCAACTCCTGGTTGGGTTACTGTTCATCATTCCTTTTATCGCACTAGTTTTTGTCCAACACTGGACAAAACAGCCCGACAGCGTCCCATGCAGAGGTAGAGTGAGCTCAGGTTCAAGCTGCTGCTTTTATGGCCCAGGCTGATCAGAAGCCAGGTGTCCTCCATTGGTCATTACACACAGATGTCATCAGGAGGACTGCAGAGGTACCACCCCTCCCTCAACCACTCTGCCTAGGGCCACATGTCTGCTGGACTCAACCTGGGCACATCTCTTACCTCCGATAGGACGCTGGTCAGCCCGGCTCCAATATGTGTGTATATATATATATATATATATATATATATATATATATATATATATATATATATATATATACTGTATATATATATGCTGTATATATATATATATATATATATATATATATATATATATATATATATATATATATATATATATATATATATATATGTCTTAATAAGGTTATCCAAAAAATAGTGCTCGATACCGTAGTAGAGCGCAATATATGTATGTGTGGGAAAAAAATCACAAGACTATTTCATCTCTACAGGCCTGTTTCATGAGGGGTTCCCTCAATCATCAGGAGATTTTAATGGGAGCATTCACATACCATGGTTTATATAGGGCACACAGTGGGTAGGTACAGGCTGGCGTAGGGGCATGGTGATTGGCTCATGTGTTACCTAGGAGGTGTTTCCGTCTGTGACGGCATGCTGATACAATTTCGCTGCGCTTGTTGAGGGATGACAGGTCTGGACGGTAAATAATAAACAGTTTCTCTTTCAAGCATAGGTTGCATCTTTTATTACCACTATTGTAAGGTGCGCTGGATGCAAGAATTTGCCATGTTATTGAATATTCAACATTATTGTCTTTGAGGTCCCAAATGTGTTTGCTGAGTTCTGTGGTATTCCGCAGGTTTTGGTTCCTGAAAGAAGCCTTGTGATTGTTCCATCTGGTTTTAAACTCTCCCTCGGTTAATCCTACATATGTGTCGGATGTGTTAATGTCCTTGCGTGTTACCTTAGATTGGTAAACAACTGATGTTTGTAAGCACCCTCCGTTGAGAGGGCAATCAGGTTTCTTGCGGCAGTTGCAGCCTTTGTTGGTTTTGGGGTCGCTCTGTCCGGGGGCCGACGGCTCATTTGCAATTGTTTTGTTGTGGTTTGAGATAATTTGTCGTATATTGTTCATACAGCTGTAGCTCAATTTAATGTTGTTCTTGTTGAATACTTTTCTTAGGGTGTTGCCTTTGGGGAAGTGTTTGTCAATCAGACTGAGGAATTTGTGGCCAATGTTAGTTGAGACGTTTTTGCTGTATGGGGGGTTGTACCAGATGATGTTTCATTTTCTGTTCTTTTTTGGTTGGTTTCCTGGTGTGGGTTCATAGGTGAGGGTGAAATTGTATCCGCTTTCATCAAGGGCTTTTTGGTACGGGGGGGTTGCTTGGTCAAATTCAGCTTTGCTAGATGACAGCATCGATAGCCTTTTATTAATTCCGGTAGGTATTCTTTTCGTGGTGGTGGGTGGGTGGTTGCTGTCATGGTGCACGTATTGGAGTGTTGTGTTGGATTTCGTGAATGGTTGGTAGCTGTTATTTCTCAGGTTGAAAGTGACGTCGAGGAAGTTGACGGTTTGCTTGTTGGCTTCAATCGTGATCCGTAGGCCGTTCTCTTTGAAAATTTGGCATATGCGCTTCTTGGTATTCTCGCTGCTCCTTGGCGAGGCGCGACACACTGCCAGTCCGTCATCACGGTAAATACCAAGGTTCAGGTTGAGGCTAGCAAGCTGGGAGAGGAGGAAACTCCCAACGAGTTCACACGTTTCTGCTCCGTTAAAGAAACATCATCATCCACGCAAAAAACTCCATACTCATCCACAACAGTACACCATGGCAAAAAAAGAACAACTCAACATTTGACGTCACTATGGGAAGTTTTGACGGAGCAGAAACGTGTGAACTCGTTGGGAGTTTCCTCCTCTCCCAGCTTGCTAGCCTCAACCTGAACCTTGGTATTTACCGTGATGACGGACTGGCAGTGTGTCGTGCCTCGCCAAGGAGCAGCGAGAATACCAAGAAGCGCATATGCCAAATTTTCAAAGAGAACGGCCTACGGATCACGATTGAAGCCAACAAGCAAACCGTCAACTTCCTCGACGTCACTTTCAACCTGAGAAATAACAGCTACCAACCATTCACGAAACCCAACACAACACTCCAATACGTGCACCATGACAGCAACCACCCACCCACCACCACGAAAAGAATACCTACCGGAATTAATAAAAGGCTATCGATGCTGTCATCTAGCAAAGCTGAATTTGACCAAGCAACCCCCCCCGTACCAAAAAGCCCTTGATGAAAGCGGATACAATTTCACCCTCACCTATGAACCCACGCCAGGAAACCAACCAAAAAAGAACAGAAAACGAAACAACATCATCTGGTACAACCCCCCATACAGCAAAAACGTCTCAACTAACATTGGCCACAAATTCCTCAGTCTGATTGACAAACACTTCCGCAAAGGCAACACCCTAAGAAAAGTATTCAACAAGAACAACATTAAATTGAGCTACAGCTGTATGAACAATATACGACAAATTATCTCAAACCACAACAAAACAATTGCAAATGAGCCGTCGGCCCCCGGACATAGCGACCCCAAAACCAACAAAGGCTGCAACTGCCACAAGAAACCTGATTGCCCTCTCAACGGAGGGTGCTTACAAACATCAGTTGTTTACCAATCTAAGGTAACACGCAAGGACATTAACACATCCGACACATATGTAGGATTAACCGAGGGAGAGTTTAAAACCAGATGGAACAATCACAAGGCTTCTTTCAGGAACCAAAACCTGCGGAATACCACAGAACTCAGCAAACACATTTGGGACCTCAAAGACAATAATGTTGAATATTCAATAACATGGCAAATTCTTGCATCCAGCACACCTTACAATAGTGGTAATAAAAGATGCAACCTATGCTTGAAAGAGAAACTGTTTATTATTTACCGTCCAGACCTGTCATCCCTCAACAAGCGCAGCGAAATTGTATCAGCATGCCGCCACAGACGGAAACACCTCCTAGGTAACACATGAGCCAATCACCACGCCCCTACGCCAGCCTGTACCTACCCACTCTGTGCCCTATATAAACCATGGTATGTGAATGCTCCCATTAAAATCTCCTGATGATTGAGGGAACCCCTCATGAAACAGGCCTGTAGAGATGAAGTAGTCTTGTGATTTTTTTCCCACACATACATATATATATATATATATATATATATATATATATATATATATATATATATATATATATATATATATATATATATATATATATATATATACAAACCCCGTTTCCATATGAGTTGGGCAATTGTGTTAGATGTAAATATAAACGGAATACAATGATTTGCAAATCATTTTCAACCCATATTCAGTTGAATATGCTACAAAGACAACATATTTAAAGTTCCAACTGATAAACATTTTTTTTTTTGCAAATAATCATTAACTTTAGAATTTGATGGCAGCAACACGTGACAAAGAAGTTGTGAAAGGTGGCAATAAATACTGATAAAGTTGAGGAATGCTCATCAAACACTTATTTGGAACATCCCACAGGTGTGCAGGCTAATTGGGAACAGGTGGGTGCCATGATTGGGTATAAAAACAGCTTCCCAAAAAATGTTCGGTCTTTCACAAGAAAGGATGGGGCGAGGTACACCCCTTTGTCCACAACTGCGTGAGCAAATAGTCAAACAGTTTAAGAACAACGTTTCTCAAAGTGCAAATGCAAGGAATTTAGGGATTTCAACATCTACGCTCCATAATATCATCAAAAGGTTCAGAGAATGTGGAGAAATCACTCCACGTAAGCGGCATGGCCGGAAACCAACATTGAATGACCGTGACCTTCCATCCCTCAGACGGCACTGTATCAAAAACCCACATCAATCTCTAAAGGATATCACCACATGGGCTCAGAAACACTTCAGAAAACCACTGTCACTAAATACAGTTGGTCGCTACATCTGTAAGTGCAAGTTAAAGCTCTACTATGCAAAGCCAAAGCCATTTATCAACAACATCCAGAAACGTCGCCGGCTTCTCTGGGCCCGAGATCATCTAAGATGGACTCATGCAAAGTGGAAAAGTGTTCTGTGGTCTGACGAGTCCACATTTCAAATTGTTTTTGGAAATATTCGACATCGTGTCATCCGGACCAAAGGGGAAGCGAACCATCCAGACTGTTATCAATGCAAAGTTGAAAAGGCAGCATGTGTGATGGTATGGGGGTGCATTAGTGGCCAAGACATGGGTAACTTACACATCTGTGAAGGCACCATTAATGCTGAAAGGTACATACAGGTTTAGGAACAACATATGCTGCCATCTAAGCGACGTCTTTTTCATGGACGCCCCTGCTTATTTCAGCAAGACAATGCCAAGCCACATTCAGCACGTGTTACAACAGCGTGGCTTTGTAAAAAAAGAGTGCGGGTACTTTCCTGGCACCGCCTGCAGTCCAGACCTGTCTCCCATCGAAAATGTGTGGCGCATTATGAAGCGTAAAATAAGACAGCGGAGACCCCGGACTGTTGAACGACTGAAGCTCTACATAAAACAAGAATTGGAAATAATTCCACTTTCAAAGCTTCAACAATTAGTTTCCTCAGTTCCCAATCGTTTATTGAGTGTTGTTAAAAGAAAAGGCCATGTAACACAGTGGTGAACATGCCCTTTCCCAACTACCTTGGCACGTGTTGCAGCCATGAAATTCTAAGTTAATTATTATTTGCAGAAAAAAAATAAAGTTTATGAGTTTGAACACTAAATATGTTGTCTTTGTATTACCTTCAATTGAATATGGGTTGAAAAGGATTTGCATATCATTGTATTCTGTTTATATTTACATCTAGCACAATTTCCCAACTCATATGGAAACAGGGTTTGTGTATATATATATATATATATATATATATATATATATATATATATATATATATATATATATATGTATATGCATATATATGTATATATGCATATCTTTATATGAATGTATGCATGTATGTATGTGTATATATGTATGTCTATTTTTAAAAAGCCATGTTTTTGGTCATCTCAATGCAAGCAGAAAAAGCTTTTTCAGCCTGTGACCTTTTTTGAAAAGTTTCATTATGATTATTATAGTAAATGATAATTTGCTGATTATTATAGTAAATAATACTTTGCAAATCTAGACTGGTGATTCACGCCCTCAGTAAATGGGATACTATTTTGTGTCTAAAAAAATGTAAACTAAAGTATAACAAATTGAAAGAGAAATGTCTTTCTCGGCGGTAATGAGCATGTTGACAGTCCTGGAGAATGTTCAGAGAAGGAGCAAAAAGTAAACAAGCTACATAAAAGAGGTCTGGTGAGAAGTAGGTGTTAATTCAGCCAAACATACAGCGTTGTCGTCTGCCATACTTCCACTAACCTCCCTTTAACGGCTGTGAAATTACAAGTCTCACGTGAGGCTTAATGCCACATTAGATGAGGTGATTATGGCGGCCTTAATTACAACTTTGTTGGCTAACGTGTGCGTGTGCATGTTTTCACGCTCACACAGTTCCACGCCGGGAAGCAAGCAATGGCAACATACATCAAATGCTCAAATGAGCCAGCAGAAGCTGAGTTTTACAGCTCTGGCCGAGTTGTGCTTGAAGGCTAACGTTCAGAGAAAAGTTGCAGACACATTCAAAAAAAAGAGGTGTTTGTTTTTGATGCTGCTAAAATAAGAAGGAGGGAAAAAGGAGTTTGTAATGTCTGTCTTGTTGCCTGAGTGATGTCACGTCCTCACCTACATGTGCTGATGTCACGTCCTCACCTACATGTGCTGATGTCACGTCCTCACCTACATGTGCTGATGTCACGTCCTCACCTACATGTGCTGATGTCACGTCCTCACCTACATGTGCTGATGTCACGTCCTCACCTACATGTGCTGATGTCACGTCCTCACCTACATGTGCTGATGTCACGTCCTCACCTACATGTGCTGATGTCACGTCCTCACCTACATGTGCTGATGTCACGTCCTCACCTACATGTGCTGATGTCACGTCCTCACCTACATGTGCTGATGTCACGTCCTCACCTACATGTGCTGATGCTTCATGAGAGGACCCACTTCAAGTCTGCACTGGAAACAGGCAGACAAAACATGCCTGGGCAGGCAGCTCGGCTTTGGCTTTCTCTCTGTAGACCCTCAACTGTATCCAGGACTACCTGCACCAACTGTATCCAGGACTACCTGCACCAACTGTATCCAGGACTACCTGCACCAACTGTATCCAGGACTACCTTCACCAACTGTATCCAGGACTACATTCACCAACTGTATCCAGGACTACCTGCACCAACTGTATCCAGGACTACCTGCACCAACTGTATCCAGGACTACCTGCACCAACTGTATCCAGGACTACCTGCACCAACTGTATCCAGGACTACCTTCACCAACTGTATCCAGGACTACCTGCACCAACTGTATCCAGGACTACCTGCACCAACTGTATCCAGGACTACCTGCACCAACTGTATCCAGGACTACCATCACCAACTATATCCAGGACTACCTGCACCAACTGTATCCAGGACTACCTTCACCAACTGTATCCAGGACTACCATCACCAACTGTATCCAAGACTACCTGCACCAACTGTATCCAGGACTACCTGCACCAACTGTATCCAGGACTACCTGCACCAACTGTATCCAGGACTACCATCACCAACTGTATCCAGGACTACCTGCACCAACTGTATCCAGGACTACCTTCACCAACTGTATCCAGGACTACCATCACCAACTGTATCCAAGACTACCTGCACCAACTGTATCCAGGACTACCTGCACCAACTGTATCCAAGACTACCTGCACCAACTGTATCCAGGACTACCATCACCAACTGTATCCAAGACTACCTGCACCAACTGTATCCAGGACTACCTGCACCAACTGTATCCAGGACTACCTTCACCAACTGTATCCAGGACTACCTTCACCAAAGTGGACCAAATCTCATTTTTTACTAGTCTCATTTTCCCCTGGCCGACTGATGAGATTCCAAGTACCATGTGGTCTTCATCAGACTCCAGTATAGACGTCCCAAAGTGGCGACCACATGTCCAAACATTGAACAGGCAACAGAGAAAAACTTGTTTTAATTCCCATTTTCCAACCCAACAATGAAATGGGATAATAGATCCTGGAGAACCATCTGTGTGCCCTTTTTTTCTTTTCAAAATCAAACCATAAAACGGAGTCAATAGATTTTCATGCTGAATTCTTTTTCCATTCCAAATAAAAGACATTTGGCGGCGACATAGACGGACCGAAAAGGCCTGCATGAGAATGAATGTTCTGTTAGTCTTTTCCTCGGCCACACGGGTGACGGACAGGAGCTGGACCCAAGAGGACTTGCAAACAGACTGCACTCACATTTAAGAAACGATCAGACTCCAAACAGACTTGGTCCAAATCTGAAGTGTAAAGATCCGCCTTAAGATTGGTCAAAAGTGATCCCATCCGTCTCACTTGAGGTTCTGAGGCTTGAAACTTTCACCAAAAATAAAGTCACTTTCTTTTAATCCATCTTCGCAAGTGAAGAATTTGGGTGTAATTTGTGTTACCCCACACATGAAATACACCCCGGAAATAAGGTTTTATCAACTTGAAGATATAGCCGGAGTCAACCCCATTCTCTCTGGGGACAACACATGCGTACTTGTATTACCAACCGTGTTGATTACCGTAATGCAAAACCACTACAATGACTCCAAACTGCTCGTGTGCTGACGAGGACCAGAAGGCGGGCCCTTATTACACCAGTTTTAAAGTACACGCATTGGCTCCCCGTGTGTACCAGAATCCATTTTAAGATTCTTTAACTGGTTTTTAGACACCTCAGTGGAATCCCTCATGCTAGTTAGTAGTATGTATATCCATCCATCCATTTTCTACCGCTTGTCCCTCATAGTATGTATATGACATATCTAGTTAAAGTGGGGGAAATCATCTATTTTTAGATGCATCACAATTGGAACATGGGCGATTGTAAAACCAATTAGTAAACGTCAATAATCAATTATTGTAAATAAAGTAATGCAAACAGTTTTAAAATGTCCTCATAAGAATTGAATCCGGAACCTTCTTATTGCGAGGCATCGTGCTGCTCCAGTTTTGCACACGTTTCCATGGAATTTATGACAACGGGAATTAATTCAACTGTTTCTTTTTACAAATGTACTTTTTTCCAAAGTTGCAAGTGATGATTGCTTATTTAGTGGAACTGCATTCATCTACTTTCATTGAAGATGCATCAACTATCACTTTTAATGGAACCTGAGTCCTAATCAATCGTTAATCATCTCTATTATCTAATGTCAATTAGTATGCCGCTAAAGTAGAGCCTTACTTTTCAGCAATTTCTGTCACATATTTTATATTTACCCTTTGATTCTGTCAGATATTTATATGTACGCTTTTATTTCATTTGATTTCATTTGATTTCATTTGAGCTGAATTGGTAGTAGAACATGTGTGGATTGTTCTTGGTAGCACTGATGGACTTTGATCGGTGTAGGGTTGTTCAGATGCCAATATATTGGTACCAGTACCAACATGTATTTCGATACTTTTCTAAATAAAGGGGACCACAAAAAAATGTCATTATTGTCTTTATTGTAACAACAAATGTTAGTGTACATGAAACATATGTTTATTATTGTCATTTAGTCCTTAAATAAAATAGTCAACTTGTCTTTTAGTAGTAAGTAAACAAACAAAGACTCCTAATTAGTCGTATGCAGTAACATATTGTGTCATTTATACACCTATTATTTTGTACACATTATGAGGGACAAACTGTAAAAATAGATTATTAATCTACTTGTTCATTTACTGTTAATATCTGCTTACTTTCTGTTTGAACATGTTCTATCTACACTTCTGTTCAAATGTAATAGTCACTTATTCTTCTCTTCTTTGATACTTGACATTAGTTTTGGATGATACCACACATTTAGGTATGGATGTGATACCAAGTAGTTACAGGATCATACATTGGTCATATTCAAAGTCCTCATGTGTCCAGGGACATATTTACTGACTTTATAAACATAATATACATTTTTTAAAAAGGTAAAAAGATTTTGTGACAATAAAAAAATATCGATGTAATCATAGTAGTATCGACTAGATACACTCCTGTACTGTACTTGGTATCATTACAGGTGTAGATCCACCCATGGCATTTGTTTACATTGTGACGGTGGTGAGCTATTGTATCCTCCTACGGTGTGTAGTGAAGCATGTTTAGCTATTCCTCCTCCTCCAGTGATAATAATACTTATAAGAAACGTACTTTATTTGTCGCCATGGAGACCAGGATTAGTGATTTAGAAGTAGCTAAAACACTGTGGATGGACATTAGCCATGTGTTAAAGCAGCACTTCCTGAGGGTGTTTCAGTGTTATAACTTCACCTTTATCTTGACTTTTTACACCAAAATGCGTCCATTCTCCCTTTTCTGTCTCCACACTGTGTCTGCTTGTAAGTACTCTGTGTGTGTGCGCTGCCCAACATGCTCCTCTGCTCCTAAAACCAGCAATGTCACCACGTGACATCATGCCCGTTAAAAAAAAAAATATGAGGGACCGGTACTTTTCAGAGTATAGTACCGTGTTTGATTCATTAGTACAGTGATACTATACTAGTACCACTATACTGTACAAACCTAGATACTGTAGGTGCCGAAAGAAGTAGGGAAGTGGATCTTTATGGAGCTTAGTCACGGTGAAGATGATCCACATCCAGCTTTCACTTCTCACCATTCATCACCTCACACTTGTGTGCTCAATGTGTGTTGTGTGTTCAATGTGTGTTGTGTGTTCAATGTGTGTTGTGTGTTCAATGTGTGTTGTGTGTATTTTACAAGCTGAGCTGATGTTTTCCCTCTTGGTCTCAGGTGAAAGAACCAGGATGAACATCTGGGAGGTTGCTGAGATTGGACTTTGTTAAGCAGAAGCCTCTTGGTGGCCACAGCAGCGCCTGCAAGAGAGCAGCAACATGTGGAAAGTCCACAGCTCCTGCTGGTTCCTCATGGCGCTGGCCCAGGTCCTCACCACAGAGGGTAAGTCCACAGCTCCTGCTGGTTCCTCATGGTGCTGGCCCAGGTCCTCACCACGGAGGGTTAGTGCAGGAGCAAGACTGGGAAGAGATACTTCAGACCGGGTGACAGTCGGGCGGGATGTTCCTCTCTTACAAACCCTGTTTCCATATGAGTTGGGAAATTGTGTTAGATGTAAATATAAACGGGATAGAATGATTTGCAAATCATTTTCAAGCCATATTCAGTTGAATATGCTACAAAGACAACATATTTGATGTTCAAACTCATAAACTTTATTTTTTTGTTGCAAATAATCATTAACTTAGAATTTCATGGCTGCAACACGTGCCAAAGTAGTTGGGAAAGGGCATGTTCACCACTGTGTTACATCACCTTTTCTTTTAACAACACTCAATAAATGATTGGGAACTGAGGAAACTAATTGTTGAAGCTTTGAAAGTGGAATTCTTTCCCAATCTTGTTTTATGTAGAGCTTCAGTCGTTCAAAAGTCCGGGGTCTACGCTGTCGTATTTTACGCTTCATAAAGCGCCACACATTTTCGATGGGAGACAGGTCTGGACTGCAGGCGGGCCAGGAAAGTACTTGCACTATTTTTCTACGAAGCCACGCTGTTGTAACACATGCTGAATGTGGCTTGGCATTGTCTTGCTGAAATAAGCAGGGGCGTCCATGAAAAAGGCAGCGCTTAGATGGCAGCATATGTTGCTCCAAAACCTGTATGTACCTTTCAGCATTAATGGTGCCTTCACAGATGTGTAAGTTACCCATGTCTTGGGCACTAATGCACCCCCATACCATCACACATGCTGGCTTTTCAACTTTGCGTCGATAACAGTCTGGATGGTTCACTTCCCCTTTGGTCCGGATGACACGATGTCGAATATTTCCAAAACCAATTTGAAATGTGGACTCGTCAGACCACAGAACACTTTTCCACTTTGCATGAGTCCATCTTAGATGATCTCGGGCCCAGAGAAGCCGGTGGCGTTTCAGGATGTTGTTGATAAATGGCTTTGGCTTTGCATAGTAGAGCTTTAACTTGCACTTACAGATGTAGCGACCAACTGTATTTAGTGACAGTGGGTTTCTGAAGTGTTCCTGAGCCCATGTGGTGATATCCTTTAGAGATTGATGTGGGTTTTTGATACAGTGCCGTCTGAGAGATGGAAGGTCACGGTCATTCAATGTTGGTTTCCGGCCATGCCGCTTACGTGGAGTGATTTCTCCACATTCTTTGAACCTTTTGATGATATTATGGAGCGTAGATGTTGAAATCCCTACATTTCTTGCAATTGCACTTTGAGAAACGTTGTTCTTAAACTGTTTGACTATTTGCTCACGCAGTTGTGGACAAAGGGGTGTACCTCGCCCCATCCTTTCTTGTGAAAGACTGAGCATTTTTTGGGAAGCTGTTTTTATACCCAATCATGGCACCCACCTGTTCCCAATTAGCCTGCACACCTGTGGGATGTTCCAAATAAGTGTTTGATGAGCATTCCTCAACTTTATCAGTATTTATTGCCACCTTTCACAACTTCTTTGTCACGTGTTGCTGCCATCAAATTCTAAAGTTAATGATTATTTGCAAAAAAAAAAGTTTATGAGTTTGAACATCAAATATGTTGTCTTTGTAGCATATTCAACTGAATATGGCTTGAAAAGGATTTGCAAATCATTGTATTCCGTTTATATTTACATCTAACATAATTTCCCAACTCATATGGAAACGGGGTTTGTAGATTCTAATTGAGGAATCCTGGCTGAGGAGGTAGCTAGCGCCACGCCTCCCAGGCACGTGTGAGTAATGCCACTCTGAGGACCGTGCATGGCTCAGGCGGGCGAGCTGTGATTAGTGGCTATGTCTCAGACAAAGTGTGAGTGGCCAGAGATGTTCTGCAGTTGTTCCCTGAGGCATCAGACATGTTTGCTTTCTGTCTCACGGCCAGCGCTCGCACATTCCACACCTCGAAAAAGACTTTTAATCACCGCCACTTTTAGCTGTGATTGAATCTCTCTGCTGTGTCTTAGTGGCCAGAATCATGCTCCACTTATTAGTCTTTCATCACTACTGGAAGTCATTGATGAGTGCTTGAAAAGTTGGCTTCTGTCTCCTGCAACATATCAGAAAATGTATTCCTGTTATTTCCTCTGCTGGATCTGGTCCAGTAGTCCCTTAAAACCTGCTCTCATGCAAGTTGATGATATCTGCAAAAAACAAGTTAGGATTATTGAAGTATTATTGGAGTAAAACAACCATATTTTTGCACTATAGAGTGCACCCGTATATAAGACACATCTACTAAATTATACAAGAAAAAAAATGTGTTCCCTATATTTAGCCACACCCCACCATAAACCGCATATATATATATATATATATATATATATATATATATATATATATATATATATATATATATATATATATATATATATATATATATGTTGTGAAATGAGTTGTTTACACACAATGTTTATTTACATCCCTTAATTGTTTCCAAACAGTGTCTGTAACAGGGCAGTAAAACGGATGATCAAACAAAATGTCAGTCATGGTCATGGACCCACTGGCTGCTCAAGCTAGCTCTCCAATCAGCTAAACAGACTCAATAACTCCACGCTGACGTTTTGGTGAATTTACTGAGGAATTTGTGAAAGTGAAACAATACAAAAAGAATATAAGTTAATAATACTAACACAGACACTCATAAACGTGTTAGCATATTAGCTATTGACGCTAGCTTGATTACATTACAATAGCAGGTAGAAATATGCATGAAAACACTCCAACAGATATCACACATGGGACACTTTAGTGAGTAAGAATAGTTTTAGTTATATTGTAAAACTTACAAGCATTGCTTGGAGTGATGAATGAAGAATCCATACGAGTAGAAACGCTATGGACGGCTAGAAGACGGAACAACACTTTTACTTCCGGTTGAAAGCTTCAGTCTAAGCAGAAGGACACTTCAGCAGCACCTGCAGTGAGCAAACTCCTCCAAAAGATGGCGCCATAATACAAACAATTACACACTTTTTCAGTGTGTTTGCTTGTTTTTTAACTATTTGCATTATTGCCATTAGCAAAAAAAAGTCCACAAATGAGCGTTTACTAGTTTAGGAAAAAAGTATCTGTATCTCAATCTGTGTGTGGGTAGTTAGGTCCCGTTACACACACAAATCAGATTACACACACACAATTTTTTTTACACACAGACAAATCAGATTACACATACACACATTTTTTTTTACACACACACAAATCAGATTACAAATACACACACTTTTTTTTTTTTTTTTTACACACAGACAAATCAGATTACACATACACACACATTTTTTTTACACACAGACAAATCAGATTACACATACACACACATTTTTTTTACACACAGACAAATCAGATTACACATACACACGCATTTTTTACACACACACACAAATCAGATTACACATACATGCACTTTTTTTATTTACACACAGACATATCAGATTACACATACACACACATTTTTTTTTACACACACACAAATCAGATTACACATACACGCACATTTTTATACACACACATTTTTTTACACACACACACACACACACAAATCAGATTACAAATACACGCACATTTTTACACACACAAATCAGATTACACATACACACACATTTATTTATTTTTACACACACACACACAAATCAGATTACACATACACGCACATTCTTTTTTAGACAAATCAGATGGCAAGTTGTTTGATTGCCTGTTGTTGGGCCTGGCCTTTGAGTCCCACCTCCTTTAGGAGCCTTAAGGTGGAGCTGGCTACAAAGCCTCTGCAGCCCACCTCCTTTGGACACACCCTTACGGTCCAGCCTCACTCCTCTGCTTCAGCCACTAAGTTTGGAATGCCTCATCGATGGCATCCTACCAAGGCATGACACGCTGGCAGGCATTGGACCAGAGGACCAAGTCTGGCCGTAGGTGGGTCACTGCGATTGGGAGCTTCTGGCTTAGGTCCACTGGCATTTTCCCAATCTCTGGCTGCGTTGAGTGTACATCCTACTTCTCCAATGAAGTAGTCCAAGCCTTGGTAGTACATCCTTCTTCTCCAATGAAGTAGTCCAAGCCTTGGTAGTACATCCTACTTCTCCAATGAAGTAGTCCACGCCTTGGTAGTACATCCTACTTCTCCAATGAAGTAGTCCAAGCCTTGGTAGTACATCCTACTTCTCCAATGAAGTAGGATGTTAACTGTCGGACAGTGTCCTGAGTACCTATGGGCAATGAATCTGTGGTTAAGCTCTTCTGCTCCAGTTCTGCGGCCAAGCACCTCAACACTTGATTGTGGCGCCATGTGGGTCCTGCCTGGGTTAGGCTGACCTTGCAGCTCACCAGGATTTGCTAGAGGTCTGCAGGGGCTGCACACGGGAGACAATCCTTTCCAAAGTAAAGATCTATGTAGGTTGGCGATGGAAGGACATCGTGCTTGGATTACAAAGCTCAGCCTGTTGTTCCATAGTTCGTCCCATCCAATTTGGTGTGGATTGAACCAGTAACCCTCAGATTGCTGGCACGGCCACTCTCCCAACTTCGCCACGCCGTCCCCCATCATGGGACAGAGTGACCTGGTAGATGGAAATTGACCACACGAGGCGGTGCAGGAGACCAAAGAGCTGCAGCTTCTCTTGGACAGCAGTTCTGTTCATTTGCTTGAGGCTGCCTCAGTTCTTTGGACTCCTTCAGGTCTGCACTGTACCAACAGCCCAGGATGTTCAACCTCATTGGTGAGTTGTCCCTAACCATGGAGATACTTCAAAGACCAAGGCAACATTTTTTGATCAATCAAAAGCAGAAGCATGTGAATATTGAACTACCCATGTTTTACGTTTTTAGACACATTGGTTGATTGGCAGCACGGTGAAACAGGGGTTAGTGCATGTGCCTCACAATACGAAGGTTCTGAGTTCAATCCTGGGCTCGGGATCTTTCTGTGTGGAGTTTGCATGTTCTCCCCGTGACTGCGTGAGTTCCCTCCGGTTACTCTGGTTTCCTCCCACCTCCAAAGACATGCACCTGGGGATAGGCCCCTCCCACCTCTAAAGACATGCACCTGGGGATAGACCCCTCCCACCTCCAAAGACATGCACCTGGGGATAGGCCCCTCCCACCTCCAAAGACATGCACCTGGGGATAGGCCCCTCCCACCTCCAAAGAAATGCACCTGGGGATAGGCCCCTCCCACCTCCAAAGACATGCACCTGGGGATAGGCCCCTCCCATCTCCAAAGACATGCACCTGGGGATAGGCCCCTCCCACCTCCAAAGAAATGCACCTGGGGATAGGCCCCTCCCACCTCCAAAGACATGCACCTGGGGATAGGCCCCTCCCACCTCCAAAGACATGCACCTGGGGATAGGCCCCTCCCACCTCCAAAGAAATGCACCTGGGGATAGGCCCCTCCCACCTCCAAAGACATGCACCTGGGGATAGGCCCCTCCCACCTCCAAAGACATGCACCTGGGGATAGGCCCCTCCCACCTCCAAAGACATGCACCTGGGGATAGGCCCCTCCCACCTCCAAAGACATGCACCTGGGGATAGGCCCCTCCCACCTCCAAAGACATGCACCTGGGGATAGGCCCCTCCCACCTCCAAAGACATGCACCTGGGGATAGGCCCCTCCCACCTCCAAAGACATGCACCTGGGGATAGGTTGATTGGCAACACTAAATGGTCCCTAGTGTGTGAATGTTGTCTATCTATGCTGGCCCTGTGATGAGGTGGCGACTTGTCCAGGGTGTACACAGCCTTCCGCCCGTGTGCAGCTGGGATAGGCTCCAGCAGCTCCCCGCGACCCCGCAGAGACAAGCGGTAGGAAATGGATGGATGGATACATTTGTTGATTATTGATGAAGCAAACTTGTTGTCAGCAACCACCAGAGGCCACCACCTGTTGCTGTTGGAGTGTAAAATGTGTGAGTGGAGAAGGAGCCCACAACACAACACGTGTCCAGGAACTATGAACCATCAAAATGATATTTTTCACATCGTCCGATCTCCAGTAATATCATCATTCTCTAATGTATTGTTTTTAGAGTGCAGTTTTAAAATGTTTGTACTAAAAACTCAACTAATTGAGTTTTTGAACTCTTTTTGCGTTGGAAAAGAAGCGCGGCTTGTTGAATGTAAACATAAACCCTAAATAGAAACAAGCAGAGGCTATTAAACACACTTATTTCTTATTATTAATAACATTTGTCATCCATGTTGCTTCCACTTCCCATCTCGGCTGCACAACACTTCATTACAAACAATATCCCCCAGTCGGCACGCTTCATTAAACCGCGTCTCGCCCTAATATCTTTTTAATGCTTTTGTATCATTGAATTAAATGGCTTAGTGGAGTCTTCTCAAGTTTGTGTTCGCCAGGACCGAGTCCACATGTCCCACTTTCTTCCTGCGGCTGTAGGAGCGTCTTCTTCTCCTTCATAGTGTGTGTGTGTGTGTGTGTGTGTGTGTGTGTGTGTGTGTGTGTGTGTGTGTGTGTGTGTGTGTGTGTGTGTGTGTGTGCGTGTGTGTGTGTGTGTGTGTGCGTGCGTGTGTGTGTGTGCGCGCGTGTGTGTGTGTCTTTCATCTGTATTTGCACAGCTGCTTCACTGTCGTCCTCAGCCTTTCATGACATATTCCACCCACGTCTGATCCGGACCAGGACCAGGACCAGGACCAGGACCAGGACCAGGACCATGGGCTGCTGTGTGTCAGTGAGCAGCAGTTGTTATTGTGTTGGACTTCCTGGTCCTCCAAGGAGATGATTCCACTGTGTTGCTACTTGGAATAGTTTTATTTCCATTCACACGCCTTGAGTCAGGATCCAAGAGGACTGTGATCAGAACTTTCATGGTCGCCTTTTGACCAACTGGTCATGCGGTCTTTGGGTTCTTGTCTGCTGGGTTGGTAGAGCGACTGTGCCAGCCACTTGAGGGTTCCAGGTTCCATCCCTAGTCACAGTCCTTGGGCAAGACACTTGACCACCTGCTTTGAATGTCACTTAGATAACGGCTTTCACTATGTAAAGCATTTTGAGTCTCTAGAGAAAAAGCGCTATATAAATACTCCCCTTCACATCTCACTGACTAAATGAGATGACATTGTGATGGTGTGGACTTTGGCAAGTCAGTACAGAACACACCTGAGGCCAGGTGAGACAGCAGCTGCCTGGATGTCCTACTAGGAAGACTCTGGGCCAGTAGAAGTTATTAAAGTGTGCGCCCAGGCCACGCCCCCTTTTGAATATGCAAATCGTATTGAAAGTAGCCATGTGCTTAAGTGATGGAAATCTTGTTGGCCAATCACAAGTCAGTGGGAGGAGCTTGTTTCTAGTGTCTAGCCCCAGCAGATTGAAATTGGTGTGTGATACAAGCAGTCCTGCAGAGGGTTTACTTGTGTGTGATATCATGTGCAATACAAGCTGTCCTGCAGCGTGTTTACTTGTGTGCGATATCATGTGCGATACAAGCAGTCCTGCAGCGTGTTTACTTGTGTGCAATATCACGTGCGATACAAGCAGCCCTGTAGCGTGTTTACTTGTGTGCGATATCTTGTGCGATACAAGCAGTCCTGCAGCGTGTTTACTTGTGTGTCATATCATGTGCGATACAAGCAGTCCTGCAGAGTGTTTACTTGTGTGTGATATCATGTGCGATACAATCTGTCCTGCAACGTGTTTACTTGTGTGCGATATCATGTGCAATATAAGCAGTCCTGCAGAGTGTTTACTTGTGTGCGATATCATGTGCGATACAAACAGTCCTGCAGCGTGTTTACTTGTGTGTGGTATCATGTGCGATACAAGCAGTCATGCAGAGTGTTTACTTGTGCGTGATATCATGTGCGATGCAAGCAGTCCTGCAGAGCGTTTACTTGTGTGATATCATGTGCGATACAAGCAGTCCTGCAGCGTGTTTACTTGTGTGTGATATCATGTGCAATACAAGCTGTCCTGCAGCGTGTTTACTTGTGTGCGATATCATGTGCGATACAAGCAGTCCTGCAGCGTGTTTACTTGTGTGCAATATCACGTGCGATACAAGCAGCCCTGTAGCGTGTTTACTTGTGTACGATATCATGTGCGATACAAGCAGTCCTGCAGCGTGTTTACTTTTGTGTGATATCATGTGCGATACAAGCAGTCCTGCAGCGTGTTTACTTTTGTGTGATATCATGTGCGATACAAGCAGTCCTGCAGAGTGTTTACTTGTGTGTGATATCATGTGCGATACAATCTGTCCTGCAGAGTGTTTACTTGTGTGCAAAATCATGTGCAATATAAACAGTCCTGCAGAGTGTTTTCTTGTGTGCGATATCATGTGCGGTACAAACAGTCCTGCAGCGTGTTTACTTGTGTGTGGTATCATGTGCGATACAAGCAGTCATGCAAAGTGTTTACTTGTGCATGATATCATGTGCAATGCAATCAGTCCTGCAGAGCGTTTACTTGTGTGATATCATGTGTGATACAAGCAGTCCTGCAGCATGTTTAGTTGTGTGTGATATCATGTGCGATACAAGCAGTCCTGCAGAGTGTTTACTTGTGTGTGATATCATGTGCCATACAAGCAGTCCTGTAGAGTGTTTACTTGTATGGAATATGATGTGCGATATCAGTAGGCTTGCCGCGTGTTTACTTGTCTGTGATATAATGTGCGATACAAACAGTCCTGCAGAGTGTTTACTTGTGTGTGATATCATGTGCGATACAAGCAGTCATGCAGAGTGTTTACTTGTGTGGGATATCATGTGCAATACAAGCAGTCATGCAGAGTGTTTACTTGTGTGGGATATCATGTGCGATACAAGCAGAGTGTTTAGACTTAGACATCCTTTTATTGTCATTCAAAATTGAACTTTACAGTACAGATAAGAATGTTGCATTAGCTCATGTTAGTGCAGGATAAAAGAGCAATAAGGTGCAGATATAAATAAATAGATTACTGTACAGATAATTATATTGCACTTTTGCATATGCGTTTACTTGTACAAAGCTGACAGACATCTAAATGTCCTCCAATAAACACACAATTTGTTATACTTTACTAAAGTCATTTATAAAAGATAAACATGCTAGGCTACTAGGAGCTAGCAGCTACACAACAGCTAAGCACACACTAGCACACATGCTAGACATAGGTAATAATCATTGAACAATACAAGGTGACATTTGTCAATATAAAGAAGTATCAAATAGTTATAGTTACATATTACTTACACATACAAAGATATTAGAAAGTATCCAGTAACAAACGTGTCCGCACCATTGGATTTATTTTGTCATTGAACTAACTTGATGAATTATTTTAAACAGTAGGTGTAACAACAACAAAAAAATACTACTACACTTCAACTTAAAGACAGTATAAGTCCATTACATGTTCATGTTTTTTGCTCACGTTTTGCATCATGGGTAATTAAGCAAATTGGACAGTAACGTCATTACGTGTTCAATGAAGAACTACATTCCTCCATAAAATAGATAAACAGCTCTGATATATTTCTATATTACTTAAAAGAACATTGGTTTTGTTCAACTAATTTTACCCAAACATTTAACAAAGTCAAATACAAATTAGACAACAAGAGAAGTATCAACACTTCTCTTTTCTAAAGTCAATGTGTAGAGCCGATATAGATCATCTACATCTACTATATGATGTGGCTGAGTGGCTGCACAGGACAGATTAAAAAATAAATAAATAAACTTTTCTTTCAATCAATATTTGATTTTTTGTGATTAATTTGAATTTTTGTTTCTTTTTGACCCCACTAGTAAGCACCTTTTCCTTATCTTGTTTCAAGCTAGCTGAGCAATTAGCACTTGCTCTTGGTGTGTAACATGTTCAGCCTCATTCTCCAGTGATAATGATACTTGTAGAATGTAAACATGTCGTCCATGCAGGTGGTGATTATTAACAGATACAATGAGAATATGGTGTAAAATGTGTGTATCAACTCATTACGTACAAAGTGAAATATGTCACGCTTTTTTGTTTTGGTATCATTTTGATGATTGTAGTTTCTGACATTTTAAAATGGAGCTTTTCATCAGCCATAATGATCAAAATAAGTCTGAGTGGCATGTTGTACTCCTTGTATAAAGCAACCATGGCACCATATTTCATTTGTTTTGGTTTCACCTGCATCCCTAAACATGTTTGCTCTCACTACTATAATAATACAAAGGAGGTCTAAGTCTACTATAGTGTTGAAGTTGGATGAAGCTGCTTATGAATGATAAATAATATTTGGAGCAAACACTACTATAGTGCTGAAGTTGAATGAAGCTGCTTATTGTCAGTACGTGGATCTTGGGGTTTGTTTTTCCGGAAGGCAACGGAAAATTGGCGCGGGCAAGACGTGAGTGTGAGTACATGTTTAATATTTAAACTCAAAAAGCTCAAAAAGGTATAAACAAAAGGCGCTCACAGCGGAGGTAAAACAACTTGGCTATGAAAACAAAAGGCGCGCACAAAGGCGGAAAACTATGAACAAGAAACAAAAACTGACTTGGCATGGAACTGTGAACATGACATGAAGAAGAGTGATCATAAAGTGTGCAGAGCATAAATGTGATGTCGCCAGGCTGACCAACAGAAAATGAAAAGCTTAAATAACACAGACATGATTAACAACAGGTGCGTGACTCAAAACGTGAAACAGGTGCGTGACATGACAGGTGAAAACTAATGGGTTGCTATGGAAACAAAACAAGGGAGTGAACAACCAGGAACTAAGAAAGTGTTCAAAAAACAAACAGCACATGGCCAAACAAAAACATGATCAACACATACATGACACTTATGAATGATAAATAATATTTGGAGCAAACACTACTATAGTGTTGAAGTTAAATGAAGCTGCTTATGAATGATAAATACTATTTGGAGCAAACACTACTATAGTGTTGAAGTTGAATGAAGCTGCTTATGAATGATAAATACTATTTGGAGCAAAGTGTTTGCCAGAATAAAGAAGGTGCTTAGTAATAAATGTGATCATTTCCCCGAGTAAGCAACCGTCTTGTCTTTTATCAATCTGAGGTTCGTTTCTTTTGTCCTGCCGTCGTCCTCTGTGAGCGTCGCCATGGCAACCGGACACATGGAGTGTGACTTACGGAGAAACAAGTGTTTTGGGCAACACAGCGATGACTTCCTCCCGCAGCACATGATTAAAGCGTTATTTAGTGAGTAACAATTCCCACTCAGCTCTCCTCAGAGGCTGCTCCCGACATTGTGGAGCGAGGGATCTTTGCAACATGCAACAGACGCCCGGCTGAGAATCAATCAGGACTAAATGTGCTGCCATCCTCCTTTCTTCTGGGAACTATCAGAAACATGTCGTACAGAGCAGACAATACCAACGTGGGGTTAATTCCATTACTCTCAGGTGTTGGCTGCGTATGTCTGCAATGGAATAGAAACAGTCAAGCTAGGGCTGGACAATTATGGGCAAATAATAGCGTATTTTCCAGTACATAAGTCGCACGCACTAAATTAAAATACTATTTTCCATATATAAGCCGCACCTGACTAAAAGTTGCAGATATATAAGTTGTGAAATGAGTTATTTACACAAAGTGTTTATTTACATACCTTAATTGTTTCTAAACAGTGTCTGTAACACGGCAGTAAAACGGCTGATCAAACAAAACAGAAGCGCAAGCTAGCTCTCCAATCAGATAAACCGACTCAATAACTCCACGGTGACGTTTTGGCGAATTTACTATAGAATTTGTGAAAGTGAAACCATACAAAAAGAACTCTGTTGTAAGTTATTATTCATAACGGACAGCAAACTCGTCCGAGAGGTGGCGCCACACCGCCGACGATAACGGACCATTTCAGTGTTTTTGCATGTGTCTAATGAAAACTATTTGCATCTTAACTGTCGGCAAAAAACAATTCATGACCTAACTGCACCGTTTTGTAAGCCGCAGGGTTCAATGCATGGGAAGAAGTAGCGGCTTATAGTTTGGGATTTAGGGTAATCACGATTATGTTTGGTTGATTTTGAAATCACGATTGATAACGCGATCATTTTAAAACATGAGTATTTATTCTACCACCAACATTTTTAATATAATTTAAAAGAACAAATAATATAAATTAGTATAACAAAGACAAGAAAAACAATAATATTAGTAACAACAATATATTACAATAAACATTTTTTAAATACAATTCATTTTTCTTAGATTTTTTCAAATTCCATTTTTTTTACTTTGTTCTACCGTAGACTGTGTGCCTTTTTTGTCATGAATTACATTTTTAATACAATTCAAACATACTTGCAATACATCTTTAGACAATGTTGACCAGTATTATAAGTCAAAGCATAGTAATTGTGTAAACGTATCAACAGGTGTACATTATGATCGTGTCAGGTACATTTTTTAAACCTTTATTTTGTTAGCGCAGTCGGGCCGGATGTTGTGCACAGCGCCATTATTGTGAAGGGGGTGGAGTGTGTTGTGCTGTTCTTCTCAGCTTGACGAGTAAGGAGACGACTTACTCTCAAGTTAACACGCGACTGCTGTTTGTACATTGATGTTACATCCATGATGTCGTTCACAACAACACATGTGTTGTGTGTGTATGATTGTTTGTACATTGATGTTACATCCATGATGTCCTTCACAACAACACAACAATGATATGTGTTGTGTGTATGATTGTTTGTACATTGATGTTACATCCATGATGTCGTTCACAACAACACATGTGTTGTGTGTGTATGATTGTTTGTATATTGATGTTACATCCATGATGTCGTTCACAACAACACAACAGATGACATGTGTTGTGTGTGTATGATTGTTTGTACATTGATGTCGTTCACAACAACACAACAATGATATGTGTTGTGTGTGTATGATTGTTTGTACATTGATGTTACATCCATGATGTCGTTCACAACAACACAACAATGATATGTGTTGTGTGTGTATGATTGTTTGTACATTGATGTTACATCCATGATGTCGTTCACAACAACACATGTGTTGTGTGTGTATGATTGTTTGTACATTGATGTTACATCCATGATGTCGTTCACAACAACACAACAGATGACATGTGTTGTGTGTGTATGATTGTTTGTACATTGATGTTACATCCATGATGTCGTTCACAACAACACATGTGTTGTGTGTGTATGATTGTTTGTACATTGATGTTACATCCATGATGTCGTTCACAACAACACACTTTGAGTGACGGACTGAAAGGTCATAGTTGACGACAAGTGAAATGAATGTTTGTGTGTCAAAGGTGACGCTGGATCGTACAGTTTGTCAGAGTCAAGAGACCCAACAAACTGAAGCACCTCACCGTCGGCGGCTGCTCCATATTTTCATGGATAAATGTCCGTCTTTGGGTCATTTTTGGCTGCTTCGCTGGGTTAGCTACCCAGTAGGGCGTCTTTTTATTGGTTAGCTGTCTTCTTGTTGGGTGGTCTCAGGCAGGGTTGGAACACCAACCATCTTGTAACTCAAATGTGTGCTCACAAAGTGAAGAGGCAGCTCGTTCCTCCAAATGCTGCTGAGTTGATGTACTGGGAATGGGAATGGTCAAAGGTAGAAGAGAAAGGCGCCTTTAGGGATCGTTCATCTCCGAGTGCAGTGGACAATCAAGCTGTTCTGAAATGTCATTATTGGAAGTCAAAGCTGAGGGCTCAATGCCAGCCAGAACCTGTAAGAACTACAACACCCACGTCCATGACATCACCTATTGGCTGTGGTTAGCGTCATCGCTGTAGCTTCCCGTAAAAGACCTTTTACACCTACTTTTATTTACAATGTTTGGTTTTCACGGAGGGCTTCACGGTGGCAGAGGGGTTAGTGCATCTGCCTCACAATACGAAGGTCCTGAGTAGTCTTGGGTTCAATCCCGGGCTCGGGATCTTTCTGTGTGGAGTTTGCATGTTCTCCCCGTGACTATCTAGTCGATACTACTATGATTACATCAATAATTTTTCTATCATCACAAAATCTTTTTTCCTTTTTTACAAATTCATATTATCTTTATAAAGTCAGTAAATATGTCCCTGGACACATGAGGACTTTGAATATGACCAATGTATGATCCTGTAACTACTTGGTATCACATCCATACCTAAATGTGTGGTATCATCCAAAACTAATGTCAAGTAGCAAAGAAGAGAAGAATAAGTGATTATTACATTTTAACAGAAGTGTAGATAGAACATGTTAAAAGAGAAAATAAGCAGATATTAACAGTAAATGCACAAGTAGATTAATAATAATTTTTTACAGTTTGTCCCTCATAATGTGTACAAAATAATAGGTGTATAAATGACACAATATGTTACTGTCAAGACTTGATCTTGGGTGTTAGCTTTTCCGGGATGCAACGGAAAGTTGGCTCGGGCGAGACGGGAATGTAAGTACATTTTTTTATTTAAAGACTATAAATACAAAGAAAAGGATCAAACAAAGCGCGCAAAGTGGCGGAGAATAAACTATGAAACCAAAAGACTATAGCAAAAAAGTACAAATGAAAAGCACGCACAGTGGCAGAGAACAAACTATGAAAAACAAAAAGACTATAAACATGGAACAAAAACTTACTTTGACAAGGGACATGAAGTAGGATCTTAGAGGATGAAGAGAGTACATAAGCATAAATGTGGAGAGGTCGTCAGGACGAACAACAGAAAATGAAAAGCTTAAATAACACAGACATGATTAACGAAAACAGGTGTGTGACTCAAAACGTGAAACAGGTGCGTGACGTGACAGGTGAAAACTAATGGTTGCTATGGTGACAAACAAGAGTGCACAATGAGTCCAAATGTGGAACAGGTGAAACTAATGGGTAATCATGCAAACAAGACAAGGGAGTGAAAAGCCAGAAACTAAACAAAACATGACTTAAAACAAAACATGATTACACAGACATGACAGTTACTGCATACGTCAGCAGACTAATTAGGAGTCTTTGTTTGTTTACTTACTACTAAAAGACAAGTTGTCTAGTATGTTCAACATTTTATTTAAGGACTAAATGACAATAATAAACATATGTTTCATGTACACTAACATTTGTTGTTACAATTAAGACAATAACAACATTTTATTTTAAAAAGCATCAAACAGTTTTCAAATACATTTGGGTATAGGGACAACCCTAATATGTAGTGTTATATATTTGGGAGTGTTGTAACCTTTGTACGTAAGATGGAAGTTAGAAGAAACAAAGTGACAGATGTATGTAAGATGGAAGTTAGAAGAAACAAAGTGACAGATGTACGTAAGATGGAAGTTAGAAGAAACAAAGTGACAGATGTATGTAAGATGGAAGTTAGAAGAAACAAAGTGACAGATGTATGTAAGATGGAAGTTAGAAGAAACAAAGTGACAGATGTATGTAAGATGGAAGTTAGAAGAAACAAAGTGACAGATGTATGTAAGATGTAATAAAACACAGAGAGTGAGGCTGACATGGTTCCTACATTGGTGTGGACTTTACCTTCTCTTGTACTCCCCGTCCTTGTGGCTCATGTTCTTTCCTCCTGGGTGGGATGTGATTAGTTCTATTGTGGCGTCACGCTGGTTCTACTTAGTTCTTGCTGGGGGTTCCTAAGAAGTGTATCTACAACAATCTGTAAGACATGTTCTTATAAGCCAATCAGTCTCTATTATGAATCCCAAATGCAAACAA
Source organism: Nerophis lumbriciformis (assembly GCF_033978685.3). Classification (NCBI taxonomy): domain Eukaryota; kingdom Metazoa; phylum Chordata; class Actinopteri; order Syngnathiformes; family Syngnathidae; genus Nerophis; species Nerophis lumbriciformis. The sequence goes on along the minus strand of NC_084561.2, from coordinate 46,811,312 downwards.
GGCATTGGTCTAAATCCAATTTAGTCAGCCAGCTTTGATACGGACCTGGAAGATGTGGATTGTTTGCTCTGCTTGTGCCTGATTATGCTGCCTCTACAGTACTTTAGCTTGATGTAGTCCAAAACATCTACTTTTAGCAGAGAAGTGCGGGGGACATAAAAGACATCAGCAGGAAAGTCTGATCAAATGCTCTCTGAAAGGGCAGATGAGGAGAAGGTTTTTGATTATGCACTAGATGTTATTTCAAAGTGAAAGCAGCATGGAGGCTTCAAATGACCCAGCTCCACTGGTCAAAGGCCAGATGTAGCCCACTTTCCTCTTGTTCTACTGTATTAGCCCGGACCTTTTCAGCTCACATGGAACTGCAGTATTCTCTAGTCATTATCTTGGCACTCTACCTGCTCCATGATGACCACTCCCAAGATCCAAGGTCCAGGGTCCCACGTCCCATTGGCATTTTTCTGTCAAATCCCATCTTTTTTATGTAGACCTTATCTGAGCCGCATGCACACGTCTGCAGTGTTTACAGAAGCCAACATGGCTCCAGTTCCAATCCCATCCCCTTTATTTATATCGCACGATTAACAACACAACTGTCTCCAGAGTGCTGCACATACAAATAAAGAATACAAGTCATCAAATTACATGAAACAAGTAAACCATAAACACACAAATAATAACAATAGAATAACAATAAATAATAAACAATTCAAACAAATCAATATAATAGAATAAAACAACAAGACTCACGCTGATTTGAGGGGGGCAGAACATTCCAAAAGTTTAGGGCCAACAACAGAGAAGGCCCCTAGTCTTAAGCCTCGTTTTAGGCCCCACAAGTTGGAACTGGCCCTCGGACCTCAACGCGTGAGCTGGAGCAGACATTTGGACGAGGTCCGGGATGTACTCTGGGGCCAGTCCATTCAAAGCTTTGAAAACAAACAGTGACATTTTAAAATCAGTTCTAAAACCAACAGGAAGTCAATGCAGAGAGGCGAGAATCGGGGTGATGTGCTCTCTTTTTTTGGTTCCCGTTAAAAATGGTGCCACAGAGTTCTGGACTAACTGTAAGTGTGACATTTGGACTTATTCCAGTGTCAAGTGGATTCCAGTAGTCCAGACCTGATGACATAAAAGCCTGCATAACCTGTTCAAATTGTTTAAAAGATAAAAAATATCTCATCTTTGATAAAAGCCGAAGGTGATACAACTTGATTTAACAACGGCGTTGATTAGTTTGTCAAATTTCAAAGCGTGGTCTACAATGACTCTGAGGCTGGTGTCTGTGGGACGTACAGAGTTCCTAAGGAAGTCCAAGTCCAGCAGAGGATCTCTGTTGCCCAGCAGCACAACTTCACTTTTTTCCTTGTTTAGCTTTAAAAAGTTCTGCGCCAACCAGGACTTGAGTTCTCCTCGGTCTCAGTCTTGGTGCATTTGTGGCAAAGTCAGAGATTCTGTGCAATCAAAGTCAACATTTTCTGAACCGAATAAATGCCCGTAAAAGATTAAGAAGGGAGAGGGCAAACCTTTTGGCTCTCGCAGTTTGTGGAGTGTTTGCTACGCCGAAGAGCGTGTGGGCGAGCTGTCGGAGACCGGAGTGCTGGAACATGGACGTGAGTTCCTAAAACATTATATTTCCACCTCTTTTCTGCTATTTGTTTTCTAACTGGCTATTTTGGCAAATAATTAGGACTAGGGTGTCAATCTTTTGACTTTTAATGGTTTGATCCCTGGGGTCAAGTTTAAATTCAGAATCGAGTCTTGATTCAAACTGATTTTCACAGTTTGGTATAACAATTATAATGAAACTTTTTCAAAATAGGCTACAGGTTGGAAAAGCTCCTTCTGGTTGCGTGGAGAGGGTCTAAAAGTCTTTTTAAAAACTGATTCTCATTTAAAATGATAAAGAAAACATACATATTTTTGTAAAACTATGAATTGACTTAGAATCAGGCTAATAAGAATCGCGATTGGAATGTGAATATATTGTTGCACACCTAATTGGATCACTAATCGCTTTTTGATGAGGGATTGTTCAAATGAACGTGAGCCAAACGTTCAGCCTGAGTTGCGTGGGATTCGTATCCGATTCATGACCATGTATCTAAATTCATGACCACATATCCGATTCATGACCACGTACCTCAGAGGCCTGGGTGGGATTTGTGAAAACATGAAAACATTTGACACAGGCAAGCACAAACGGAATTTGAACAAGGCCCAGGACTCCAGTGTAAAACATGGAGCTGAGGATGACAGCAGCTGGTAAACAACAGAAATCAAGTGTTTTACTCAGCAGTTGATAAACGTGCTCCACATGCTGCCATCACACAGCAAACTACACGCCTGTCTCCTAAAGATGAGCCATTTAGCCTTCTGGCACTTTCTGCTTTCACTACTCAAACTGTGTTTTATGAAACAATCGACTTCCCCTGAACATAATAGGCAAGTCAGGCGTGTGTCCAAGAACCATGTTGAAAGGCATTTTCATCTCAGCATGAGCAACTTCCGTGTTGGCTTCCTAGAAGTCCTTCACCAGATGCAGATTTAGCCCATTTTACAGCTCTGATGCAAGATATCGCCGCTTTCCTGCACCCTTTGTCCTTTCGCCTTCCTTTTGTCCTGATTTAGAGCAGCTATAAATCCACAAGAGGCTCCTGTAAACCAGGGGCGGTGAAACCAAAGTCGTAAATATCAAGGATTCAGACCCAGAGCCTGGAGGAGGAAGTCGGACTTAGGAAGCGTGTTTATGCTATTGAACTTAATCGATTGATGGTTACTTACTAGGAGTGTGGGAAAAAAATCGATTTGAATTCGAATCGCGATTCTCACTTTGTAGGATTCAGAATCGATTCTCATTTTTAAAAAATATATATATTTTTTTAATTTAAAAAAAATCCAACATTTTTATTTTTATTTTTTTTATTAATCAATCCAACAAAACAATACACAGCAATACCATAACAATGCAATCCAATTCCAAAAGCAAAGCCGAGCCAGCAACACTCAGAAATGCAATAAACAGAGCAATTGAGAGGAGACACAAACACCACACACAACAAAGCAACAAAAATGAATATTATCAACAACAGTATCAATATTAGTTACAATTTCAACATAGCAGTGATTAAAAATCCCTCATTGACATTATCATGAGACATTTATAAAAAAGAACAATAGTGTCACAGTGGCTTACACTTGCATCGCATCTCATAAGCTTGACAACACACTGTGTCCAATATTTTCACAAAGATAAAATAAGTCATAGTTCTGCTTCATTTAATAGTTCAAACAAATGTACATTATTGCAATCAGTTGATAAAACATTGTCCTTTACAATTATAAAAGCTTTTTACTCTGCTTGCATGTCAGCAGACTGGGGTAGATCCTGCTCAAATCATATGTATTCAATGAATAGACAATCCTTTTGAATCGGGAAAATATCCTTTTTGAATCAAGAATCGTGTTGAATTGAACAAAAAAATCGATTTTGAATTGAATCGTGACCCTAGGAATCGATATTCAATCAAATCGTGGGACACCCAAAGATTCACAGCCCTATTACTTACCCAGATATAATCATACAACCTCCTGTGAACCAGCATTTTTGGTCAATATTTCCCCAGTGCTCGGGGTATTCTCTCTCTGAATGTTCCGAACTCCTGTTTTGGTGTCTGTTTCGCATTGAGAAGATGGTTGCATACTTGAATCAACAATCGATTTCAGTCCGAATTCACATTAGATTGATTACCCGAGTTTAACAGTTCATCCCTTTTAGAAGTTGATCTACTCCTTGAAGTCTATGTTCCGAGTGATCCTAGTCTCTCTCCTAAAAAAAGTTCATTACAGCGTTTTCAAACGTCACTCTTGAGAATAAGAGGTCATGGATTGCTGGTTTGCTGGCTGTCAGCTTTAACTTGTCAGCCCAGACCATTTGTCCCGTGACAGATCACCACGTCTTGACCCCATGTGACTCAGCATTTGACCGTGTGAGTCATTATGACCCCTAAGTGTGTCCATATGTCAAGGGCTGGGCTCTCTTTTCTTAAGCCCCGAAAGTAAACGCTCGGCCGATGAAAACAAGGCTTCGGGCTAGCCAAGGCTTCCCGTGTGGAAATATTACAAATCAATATCAATAGAAGAAGTCATCATTAATCAATCTAGATAGATGTCCGGTCTAAGACTGATTCATCTTGGCAGGTTGGTTAGCAGATTTTCAATCTCGTGCTTTGCATACCTCATTTATATCAAAACATATGTTTGGACATCGCCAACAAGGCACAAGAAGCCTGGGATGCTTGGTGAAATGGGAACTGGGGCACGTCTTTGGTGTGACATTGTGATGGCAGGAAACAGTTGCAAGTGTGTGAATGTTGTGGATGAGGCTTTTGTTCACACATGTACTGCAAACCTGAACTCTTTCACACATAATCTTTTTATGGACCGGACATGAAGCAGACTGTCATGGTCTAGAGTAGAAGTCTTCAGTTACATGTGTCTAAGGGCCAGCCAGACTTTGTCTCAGCAGACACTGTAAGGGCCATCTTTTTAATGATGGTGCATGTCACCTTCACCATGACTGGGAATTGAACCCCAGTGCCAAAGATTAGCGAGCAAGCATCATTACCCATTGAGTTATCCAGCCACCCACTGCTTTCATTATTAGGCTGATGTTTGGCCAGCCAGATCTGGAGACCGCCCAGTGAGAACCGTTGGTTTAGATAATTCACTATGATTGAGTATTGATCATTTCAATCTAACACTGTGGCTGACAAAGGGTCAGAACTTCAGACCCACCAAAGTCACTGGACTACTGAACTTTTTGGGACCGAAACATGTATGGATCTTTACGTTGATTATAGCTACTCACATCCTAAATGAAGTGGCTTCAACCAGCAGAGTTTATGTTTAATTGACTTTGTTGCCTGCAAAAGAAAAACATGACATCATGTAAGGCCTTCATCCATCACTTCACCGCCCTCCGAGCAGCATTATTCTCCCCAAAACAATTTTATGTGTTGATTATTTCCATAGTGGATGAAGAACAGTTAGCCAAACTCCATCCCTAGTACAGTTGAAGTTGATGAGATGTATTTGAACTATTTACTATTACCTTAAATATGTTGATTTGAACAAATTCAGCCCTTGTGTTTTGTCATGAGAAGGAATGAATAAGTAAATATTTATTGCTTGTGGACTTGTGGAAAGTAATCATTTGTGGACGAGTGCTGTTCTAATTGTAATTTGTATCCTGCAACCAAAACGGTCCCTAAACAAATCATCATGAATCACGCCAAAGAGTACCATGATACTGGTTGGTTTTTTAAAGATCCATGGCCATGGCAGGTGGACTGGTTTTGGAACTACAATTAGCATCACATTTTTGTTTTTCCATTTTTTTTAAATGATTGTAATTTGTCAAGTGTATACTTCCAGTGCCTTCGTGATTATGAACGTTCTTGACAATCAGCAAGATTCAAGCACTCTCCATCAACAAATGCTTTAAAACTTGGTTGTCAACAATGTCATTGCAAAAAAATATCCTTTCGCCTCGATAAATGTGACTTATTTTGGTAAGAATGCATTTGACAAAGACACACATATATACATATATATATATATATATATATATATATATATATATATATATATATATATATATATATATATATATATATATATATATATATATATATATATATATGTGTGTGCATTTATATTTACATATATACATATATATACACACACATATATATATATATATATGTGTATATATATATATATATATATATATATATTTATATATATATTTATAAATGTATACATATGTGTGTATGTTTATATGTATACATGTGTATATATGAATAATATATATATGTGTGTGTGTACATATTTATATAATGATGTATAATTAATAATAATAATGATGTATAATTAATAATTAATTAAATTGGATATGAAGACTATGCAAAAGTTCAATTTCTACCTTGTTTACTTTCATGATGAGCCTCTCTAATTTTATAATGCTTTAGCAATATCAAACCGCTACATTTTCAATTATGTTTTGATCTTGGAAGTTTTTTACAATATTCACAAACTTGAGTGAGCAGGTTGTGTTGTGTGTGTTGACTTTTTCTGTTAGTTAATCTGCGCCATGAGTGGGAAAGGTTGTTTGGATTGGGTCCTATATAAACATGCTGTGCTGTGAACACTTCAAAGTGTCATTCATGGTCATTTACTTGAATGATCACTTTGTCCTCAAGATGGCAGCAAACTTGCAGCAACTTTTATGTTTGGTATTCAAATTCAAGATGGCAGTGGGCCAGATTCCTGATTAAACTCGTAACATCTAGTGGGCCAAACTGAAAATGCTGGCAGGCCGTAGTTTGGACAACCCTGAATGAAGGCATGCAGTTCATGTGTTTTTCAAATATTCAAACAACCAATATGTAATGTCCCCTGATCCAAAGCCGCATCCGATCAAGGAAAAACTCAGAAAAACCCTGGAAGAGAATAAAGAAGAAAACTTGGAAGGTATCGCAGATGTAGTATTGAGTTGTTCAATTAATTAATTAATTGTTAAATCAATATTGATCATTTCATAATTGTTCAATTATTAGATTGTCCATCAGGAAAGCACTAGATGGATGGTCATGGGGAGCCTTTATCTTCTCCTAGGCTCATCCAGTCAGCTACAGTCACGTCTGTAAAGTGGTCCAAATACTGGTCCATCTGAGGTCTGTAGAGTGGTCCTAAGACTGGTCCATCTCAGGTCTGTAGACTGATCCTAAGACTGGTCCATCTCAGGTTTGTAGACTGGTCCATCTCAGGTCTGCAGACTGGTCCTAAGACTGGTCCATCTCAGGTCTGTAGACTGGTCCTAAGACTGGTCCATCTCAGGTCCCAGTGAGGTCAGCTCATACCTGCTCCAGACTGGTACCGCTCCAGAAATGAACCCTGGCCACCTGGCATCCAAGTGGGTTTGATTGCCATGCAGTCTCAGAAGAAATGAATCAACATTGTAAGGACTTTATTTTGAAGATTGAAGATTGAAGATTGAAGATTGAATGTCTTCACTGAAATATTGAAGTTACTGGATGATGGAGCAAATAGTCAGCTCTCTTTTCAAGGTACCTTCAAAATGTTCTTTTTCATGTAAAAAGAGCGTTTTGAGGCAGGCCGTCCTTTGTTTCGCAATGATCCATGAGTGGTCGCATCATTACACAAAAGCGCAGCAGACCATTATCCATCCATCCATTTTCTACCGCTTGTCCCTTTTTGGGGTCGCGGGGGGTGCTGGAGCCTATCTCATTATATTGCAGTTAATAGTAAATAGTCATTTTCTCACTAAGCGTCTGTCCAAGGAATCAGCTTCAGGTGAGTCCAAGGCCAGGTGGGGTCAGTCCAAGTACTTGCTGAACAATGTGCCACACATGCATAGGCAGGGAAGACTGCTGGAGTCATTTCACCCTGGGAATGCAAAAGCAAGCTTCTTCATTTGTGTGTCAGCCATTGGGAAATGTTCCTTATTGAATCAAGGAGCATCAGACGCTTCATTGCAGACTCGGCTCGCTAGATGACTTCATTTTGTCATCCTCTGGAACGGAAACAACGGCCAAACACTTCCCAGATCCACTTTGGAAGAAACCACGGCACGCGTCCTTATCGCATTTCAACTTGGGATCATGAGATATAGAATGAAATATTGTTGGACATCAGGCGGCGTGATGAGCTCACGAGCGCCCGCTCTCCCTAAATGGCTGAATCCATCTTTGACGGAACATCAGGAGTCTCAGCAATGGCCATTGCCTGGGATGACTACTGATCACTCACTTATCTCATCTTCTGCACTGAGGGGACGTCCTCCCTTTGCATCTTGCTGAAAAGTGCAGATTGACAGCTGATAAAACTGGCAGGCTGTGTGTGAAGAAGCATCATGGGACATATTTCATGCTCACTACAACAACATGTCCTTGCTTTTTTTTGGATGACCTAAAAATCACTCCCCCCTTCCACCTCACGCACACACACACACACACACACACACACACACACACACACACACACAGGCTGGCCCCAGGGCGATCCAATATTGGAGGCTGAGACGACAGTGTGTGTGTGTGTGTGTGTGTGTGTGTGTGTGTGTGTGTGTGTGTGTGTGTGAGTGGACATGTGCTGATGATGGGAAGTCAATAATGCATTATGAAAAAAGCGGGGATTTATGACCTTGATGAGGCCCATTGAGCTTAATTAGGGGTGATTTGCATACGAGTGTGTTTGGTGCCTGCCTGGCGAGTGCAAAGTCTTACGAGCACCACTTTATGCCTTTTAATTCATCAAAAATGCGCAGAAATAGGATGTTTTCTTAAAGACGGAGGATGCAGCATCCAGAGCCCACCGGTATTTAATCAGCACCCACCAAATTTGAGAAGAAAGACAGATTTTTTACATATATTAGCCGCACCTGACTATACGCCACAGATATAGACCAATACGTAAGATTCTGTAAATGTTTATGTACATACCTTCATTGTTTCCACAAGGCAGTAAAACGGTTGATCAAACAAAACATAAGTCATGGTCATGGAGCCACTAGCTGCGCAAGCTAGCTCTCCAATCAGCTAAACAGACTCAATAACTCCACGCCGACGTTTTGCTGAATTTACTGAGGAATTTGGTAAAGTGAAACAATACAAAAATAATGTTGTTGTAAGTTAATAATACGACGATAGCACGTACAAATAAGCATGAAAACACTCCTACAGACATCACACATGGGACAGTTTAGTAAGTAAGAATACTTTTAGTTTTATTGTAAAACTTACAAACATTGCTGGTGAAGAATCCTTTGGAGCAGAAATGGACACTTTTACTTCCAGTTGAAAGCAGAGACAAGAAGTACATTGTCAACTGGCAATGAGTGACATTGTACAGGAGACGGCGCCTTTGAACAAACAATAAAATATATTTTCATTGTCTCTGCTGACGTATGAAAACTATTACTTCAATACAAAACATTATTGCTGTTAGCGACGAAAAATCCATAAATTAGCCACACCGGACTATAAGCCGCAGATGTATGCCAGTACGTACGATTCCGTAAATGTTTATTTACATACCTTAATTGTCTCCAAACTGCGCCTGTAACACGGCAGTAAAACAATTGATGAAACAAAACGTCAGTCATGGTCATGGACCCAGTAGCTGCGCAAGCTAGCTCTCCAATCAGCTGAACAGACTCAATAACTCCACGCTGACGTTTTGCTGAATTTACTGAGGAATTTGTGAAAGTGAAACAATACAAAAATAATGTAAGTTAATAATACTAACACAGACACTTGTAAACGTGTTAGCATATTAGCTAATGCTAACAACGTTGGCTTGATTACATTATGATAGCATGTACAAATATGCATGAAAACACTCCTACATGGGACACTTTAGTAAGTAAGAATAGTTTTAGTTATATTGTAAAACTTACAAACGTTGAATGAAGAATCCATACGAGTAGAAACGCTAAGGGTGGTTTTACTTCGGGATTTAAGGAATTAAAACAGGACGTACATTTTTAAACCTGCCGTGAGTGAACTCGTCCAAAAGATGTCGCCGTAGCACAAACAATAACACACCTTTTCAGTTTCTCTGCTTGTGTTTAATGAAAACTGTTGAACACAAAACATTGGGACCGTCATCAAAGAAACAATCATAAATTATCTGCACCACTTTGTAAGTCACAGGGTGCAAAGCGTAGGAAAGAAGTTGCAGCTTGTGGTCCGGGATTTACGGTAGATGCAATGTAAAGTGAGGACTGTACCATTCTAGGCCCCTAATGGATGGTGAGTACAATGTACCATTAGTGTATTCTAGGCCCCTAATAGATGGTGAGTACAATGTACCATTAGTGTATTCTAGGCCCCTAATGGATGGTGAGTACAATGCACCATTAGTGTATTCTAGGCCCCTAATGGATGGTGAGTACAATGTACCATTAGTGTATTCTAGGCCCCTAATGGATGGTGAGTACAATGTACCATTAGTGTATTCTAGGCCCCTAATGGATGGCGAGTACAATATACCATTAGTGTATTCTAGGCCCCTAATGGATGGTGAGTACAATGTAGCATTAGTGTATTCTAGGCCCCTAATGGATGGTGAGTACAATGGGATTTAGGATTGAGACAAGCAGAGGACTTTAGTGGACATTTGATTCCCACACAGAACAGTTGATTTAAATGTGTTTTATCTCTACTTACAAATGCAGATATATATAGTGAAACTAATAAAAGGGTTTATTAAACTAAACTAGCTAGATGTGACATGTCCGATTTGTTTTTGTCATGGTCTTGGGTTCCCTCGTTTCTGTTTCACCACTTTCCTGCTGAAGTGCTTCGATGCAATGACGTCTTACCTCGATGTCTGTGGTCTCGTCTTACTTCTTCAATGAGCTGCATATTTTCTTCTTTGGAATCTGTTGAGCTATTGCACCTCTAACAGCACGAGGAAGGAACACGAGAAGAAGTAGATGAGGTGCGGTGTGAACGCTCCAATGCTGAAGTTGAAGTGAAATGCTGACAGAATGTAGTATGAATGGAAGAATAGTTTCAATGCTGGAATGGTTTGAATGTTGAAGAGTTTGAATTTCCAGGAAAAATGGAATATGGTTTGGAACTTGGGAAATTGTTAGTTGGATGAGTGGAATGTGTTGATGTTGGAATGGTTTGAATAGGTTGAAAAATGTTGGAATTGTGCAACTTAAAAAAATATACCATTCATTTCAATGTGAACTTCCTGGAAATGTGGGTATTTTGGGAAAAGCTGGATATTTTTGAAAATGATTAGGAGCATGAATGAGCTGAATTGGTTGGTGTTGGAATCGTTTAAATCGGTCAAGAAATGTTGAAGTAGTAAGAGTTTTTTAATTGAACAATTTGGGGAAAACCAGGAATTTTTCAAGTTCTTAAAGCAACTTGGTTTGTTTGTCCTGACGAAGAGGAAAGTTTTGACAGTTGAAGTGGGTTGAAAAATGTGAAAGGAGTCATTGCACTAAAAAAGGTTGGAAATAAGGTTAGAAACAAAACAGGAATTCCTGGATTTTTTTTGAACTTGGAAAAATGATAGTTTGAATGTCCAGGATGAGTGGAATATGTTGAAGGTGGAATGCTTTGATTCGGGTGAAAAATGTGGAAATGATGGAAGTGGCAAACCTGGAATTTTGTGAATTTTTGGAATTTGTCAAGGGAAAGCCCGCGATTCCCGAAAAGGCTGAACACTTTGAAGTTGTAACATTTGAATGGGAGGAAACATGTGGAAGGTAGAGCGCGCCGAAATCTGAAAAGAAAAATAAATAGATGCATTTTGGTGTAAAAACATAAGTGTGAATGATTGGAGCATTCACACAATGATAATAACAATAATAATAATAATAATAATAATAATAATAATAATAATAATCATCATCATGTGTGAATGTTTAGAACATTCACACAATAACAATAATAATAATAAAAATAAAAATAATAAAAATAATAATAAAAATAATAATAATAATAATAATAATAAATAATAATAACAATAATAATAATAATAACGATGATAATAAATATATTAATTTTGGTGTAGAAAACATGTGTGAATGTTTGGAGCATTTAACCCTAACCGACACTTGTGATTTAGGGCTATATAAATAAACATTGATTGATTGATTGATTGATTGACATGTGTATAATTAACATTTAGACATGTGTAAAATGAATATTTAGACATGTGTATTATGAATATTTAGGCATGTGTATAATGAATATTTGGACATGTGTATTATTAATATTTGGACATGTGTATTATTAATATTTGGACATGTGTATTATTAATATTTAAACTTGTGTATTATTAATATTTGGACATGTGTATTATTAATATTTAAAGTTGTGTAGGGCTGCAACAACTAATCGATTAAAATCGATTATAAAAATAGTTGGCGATTAATTTAGTCATCGATTCGTTGGATCTATGCTATGCGCATGCGCAGGGGCTACTTATTTTATTTTATTTAAAAACTTTTTTTTTTTTTTAAACAATAATCAAAATAAGTATGGTGCCAGTATGCTGTTTTTTTTCCAATAAAATACTGGAAAGGATAGAAATGTAGTTTATCTCTTGTATCCGATTATTAATCGATTAATCAAACTAATAATTGACAGATTAATCGATTATCAAATTAATTGTTAGTTGCAGCCCTAAACAAGTCTATTATTAATATTTGGACATGTGTATTATGAATATTTAAACATGTGTATTATTAATATTTGGACATTTGTATTATGAATATTTAAACATGTGTATTATTAATATTTGGACATGTGTATTATGAATATTTAAACATGTGTATTATTAATATTTTGACATGTGTATTATTAACATTTAGATATGTGTATTATTAATATTTGGACATGTGTATGATTAATATTTAGACATGTGTATTATGAATATTTGGACATGTGTATTATTAACATTTAGACATGTGTATTATTAATATTTAGATATGTGTATTATTAATATTTGGACATGTGTATGATTAATATTTAGACATGTGTATTATGAATATTTGGACATGTGTATTATTAACATTTAGACATGTGTATTATTAATATTTGGACAGGTGTATTATGAATATTTAGACATGTGCATTATGAACATTTAGACATGTGTATTATTAATATTTGGACATGTGCATTATGAATATTTGGACATGTGTATTATGAACATTTAGACATTTGTATTATTAATATTTGGACATGTGTATTATGAACATTTAGACATGTGTATTATTGATATTTGTACATGTGTATTATGAATATTTGGACATGTATAAAATGAATATTTAGACAAGTGTATTATGAATATTTGGACATGTGTATAATGGATATTTGGACATGTGTATAATGAATATTTGGACATGTGTATAATGAATATTTGGACATGTGTATAATGCACAGTGAGGGTAATAACGATATGGTTGATGAACATGAATGTTCTCCTGCTTCCCTGACATCATCTCCTAGCAGATGTTCACTTTCCACTTGACTTCTTTCACCTGCACAACTAAATGACTGACGGTGTTAGAAGAGACTGAGCATAATGGCCGTGTCGAACATGTGGGAATATGTGTAGATATCTGCTGCAAGGTGACACACAGTCGTACAAGTCCTTTACCATCGTGTTATAACTGTGTAATAACAATCATCACATGTCTAGTTGACATTACCATCGTGTTATAACTGTGTAATAACAATCATCACATGTCTAGTTGACATTACCATCGTGTTATAACTGTGTAATAACAATCATCACATGTCTAGTTGACATTACCATCGTGTTATAACTGTGTAATAACAATCATCACATGTCTAGTTGACATTACCATCGTGTTATAACTGTGTAATAACAATCATCACATGTCTAGTAACTACCATCCACACACTCCACTCACCTTGGACAATCAAACTACCATCCACACACTCCACTCACCTTGGACAATCCAACTACCATCCACACACTCCACTCACCTTGGACAATCAAACTACCATCCACACACTCCACTCACCTTGGACAATCAAACTACCGTCCACACACTCCACTCACACGTATCAGTGGTTCGATACCGGAATTGCAAATTGTAGTTACTGTATCATTTTGTTTCAATGTTAGTTTGGCCGTGTCATCCTGGGATTTAGCGTCCTCTGCAGTGGACATTTAAGTAAACATCAGCCTGTTATGCCAAACACAAATGTCCACCACAGAGGACGCTGCTTCTCATAATCAGGGATGACATCTCAGCAACTGCTAGCTGCTTCTGGTTGCTAACTTTGATGTCGTTACTGATGCTCTTCTATCGTTTCAGTGCTCATCACCATCATAATACAACTCAATAACACAATCATATTTGATAACAATCATATTCAATAACACAACACTTCAATCAGAGCACGGAGGCTACAACTTCCAGGATTGTCTTGCTGAGTTCTGAGTGAGCGATGTAGTGTTTCATGCAGTGTTTCATGTAGTGTTTCATGCAGTGTTTCATGCAGTGTTTCATGCAGTGTTTCATGTAGTGTTTCATGCAGTGTTTCATGTAGTGTTTTATGTAGTGTTTCATGTAGTGTTTTATGTAGTGATTCATGCAGTGTTTTATGTAGTGTTTCATGTAGTGTTTCATGCAGTGTTTCATGCAGTGTTTCATGTAGTGATTCATGCAGTGTTTCATGTAGTGTTTCATGTAGTGTTTCATGTAGTGATTCATGCAGTGTTTCATGCAGTGTTGCATGTAGTAATTCATGCAGTGTTTTATATAGTGTTTCATGTAGTGTTTCATGCAGTGTTTCATGTAGTGATTCATGCAGTGTTTCATGTAGTGATTCATGCAGTGTTTCATGTAGTGTTTCATTTAGTGTTTCATGCAGTGTTTCATGTAGTGTTTTATGCAGTGTTTCATGTAGTGATTCATGCAGTGTTTCATGCAGTGTTTCATGCAGTGTTTCATGTAGTGTTTCATGTAGTGATTAATGCAGTGTTTCATGTAGTGTTTCATGCAGTGTTTTATGTATAGTTTCATGTAGTGTTTCATGTAGTGTTACATGCAGTGTTTCATGTAGTGTTTCATGCAGTGTTTCATGCAGTGTTTCATGTAGTGTTTCATGTAGTGTTTCTTGTAGTGATTCATGCAGTGTTTCATGTAGTGTTTCATGTAGTGTTCCATGTAGTGTTTCATGCAGTGTTTCATGTACTGTTTCATGCAGTGTTTCATGTAGTGTTTCATGTAGTGTTTTATGTAGTATTTCATGTAGTGTTTCATGTAGTGTTTCATGTAGTGTTTTATGTAGTGTTTCATGCAGTGTTTCATGCAGTGTTTCATGTAGTATTTCATGCAGTGTTTCATGCAGTGTTTTATGTAGTGTTCCATGTAGTGTTTCATGCAGTGTTTCATGTAGTGTTTCATGTAGTGTTTCATGCAGTCTTTCATGTAGTGATTCATGTAGTGTTTCATGCAGTGTTTCTTGTATTGTTTCATGTAGTGTTTCATGCAGTGTTTCATGTCCTGGGCTGATGGGTCGGAGGCTGAAACGCTTTCCAAGTGTAAAGACGGTGGATTGAGCAGAATGGCTGCTGAGTGGACAAGATTGTGATAAGTTATCTTTGAGTGATGCTGCACCTTGTTGCCATGGTGACAGGACACGATGATATTCTACTGATCGTGGATTTGCTTTTCTGCAGTTTGAACACTTGCAGACATTGTTGTAGTGTGTGTGACATCAGTCGCTAGGTGCACATGGACACTGTTCATCACATTAAAAGCCTAAGCGGAATAACAATGCTTCATGTAAACACGCCATGCAGAATATTCTAACTCCATCACGCACATTGGGATCTACATTTCATTCCGATCGAGATGAAAGTCATTCAGATTGGAGCACATGAAAACACATCTTCTGAGTTAGGATGATCCTTACTGAGCATGTCTTTGATGTCAGCTGTACTTGGACTAAATGAAATAGTCTGGAAATGAAGCGATTGTCTTCCTGTTGTCTCCCACATTCAACATGTAGTCTTGTATACTGTTGACTTTGTTGCTTTAAAACCAGACCAGCACAAACAAAAGTATGGTCTGGAGTGTCATGTGTCCATGTAACAATAAAAGAAGGGATCCAGTTGTCGTCTTAAGTGATAACTTGGATTAACTAATTAAACAGCTACATTTCAAAAAGAGAGGTAAAACAAAAGTAGTGAACAGAAGGAAAACAGTATGGAGTGTCATGTGTCCATGTGACAATAAAAGAAGGGATCCAGTTGTCGTCTTAAGTGATAACTTGGATTAACTAATTAAACAGCTACATTTCAAAAAGAGAGGTAAAACAAAAGTAGTGAACAGAAGGAAAACAGTATGGAGTGTCATGTGTCCATGTGACAATAAAAGAAGGGATCCAGGTGTTGTCTTAACGAGCTGTTTTATTCACAACATTACAATTATTCCAAGTGCTAACTGCTAGCATCAAACACATACACACAATGTCGTAACATGATGACTCGCCATACATAATCACAACATGAAAACACACGGAACAGCTACATGTCAAAAAGAGAGGTAAAACAAAAGTAGTGAACAGAAGTAAAACAGTATAGAGTGTCATGTGTCCATGTAAGAATGAAAGAAGGGATCCAGTTGTCGTCTTAACGAGCTGTTTGATGCACAATATTACTATTACTCCAAGTGCTAACTTGGAGTAACCAATTAAACAGCTACATTTCAAAAAGAGAGGTAAAACAAAAGTAGTGGACAGAAGGAAAACAGTATGGAGTGTCATGTGTCCATGTGACAATAGAAGAAGGGATCCAGGTGTTGTCTTAACGAGCTGTTTTATTCACAACATTACAATTATTCCAAGTGCTAACTGCTAGCATCAAACACATACACACAATGTCGTAACATGATGACACGCCATACATAATCACAACATAAAACACACAGAACAGCTACATTTACAAAAAGAGCGGTAAAACAAAAGTAGTGAACAGAAGGAAAACAGTATGGAGTGTCATTAGTCCATGTAAGAATGAAAGAAGGGATCCAGTTGTCGTCTTAACGAGCTGTTTGATGCACAATATTACTATTACTCCAAGTGCTAACTTGGAGTAACCAATTAAACAGCTACATTTCAAAAAGAGCGGTAAAACAAAAGTAGTGAACAGAAGGAAAACAGTATGGAGTGTCATGTGTCCATGTGACAATAAAAGAAGGGATGCAGGTGTTGTCTTAACGAGCGGTTTTATTCACAACATTACCGTTATTCTAAGCGCTAACTGCTAGCATCAAACACATACACACAATGTCGTAACATGATGACACGCCATACATAATCACAACATAAAACACACAGAACAGCTACATTTACAAAAAGAGAGGTAAAACAAAAGTAGTGAACAGAAGGAAAACAGTATGGAGTGTCATGTGTCCATGTAACAATGAAAGAAGGGATCCAGTTGTCGTCTTAACGAGCTGTTTTATGCACAATATTACTGTTACTCCAAGTGCTAACGGCTAGCATCAAACACATTCATAAAATGTCTAACATGAAGACGCGCCGTACATAATCACAACATAAAACACACGGAACAGCTACATTTCAAAAAGAGAGCTAAAACAAAAGTAGTGAACAGAAGCCAAAAGGATACACAATTACTGTGAAAACGTCTGACAAGCAGAAATGCACAAAGCCATGTTTGTTTACAGTGGAAGTCACTGCTTAGTCAGCACCTGCAGTGAACGACCTCACCCAAAAGATGGCACAAATAACAACACACCTTTCTGTTAATGTTAGGTTCTGCGCATGTCATAGTAAAGTATTTCCATTTAAGGTGTGATGCGTGACAATTCACGCCACAATCAGATGATTGTTGTCCATGTCCACGTGGCTAATGACAGGATTTAGTCACCACTTTAGTGATCATTTACCACTGTGCTGCTCTCTCATCATACAACACTGCTGTGAATACACGTTATAGTTTGAATGGTGGATAACAAACATGATTTAGTCACCACTGTGCTGCTCTCTCATCATACAACACTGCTGGAAATGATTCCACCATCGTTATCTGCTTCTTTATGTTCCAAAGAGTTCCATTTCCCAGATGCCAGAATACGTGCGTTGTGCTGCTGCCTTTTTTAAACAGACTTTGCAGCGTGCAGTCACTTGTTCCACGCCCGTTGCCACAAAACCAAACCACCGACAACACTTTTTCTTTTGGCTCTGCTTTGTCGGTTAGCTGAAGTTTATTTTGTCACATATTTCTTTTTTTTTTTTTTTTTTTTTTCTGACCAAAAAGAGTGGAAGTAGGAAGTTTTGGGTTAGCATTAGCCATGTTTTGCTAAGCGTGTCAATCTCCGCTCAGGAAATAAAAGTGGGGGCAACAAATATGCCGGAGCAAGAAGAGAAAAAAAATGTTTTTTTAAAATCGCCTGCAACAAAAAACTCAAATTAATCGATAAAAGCAAACGATTTCCCAGGCTACTGTTAGCGTATTAAAGGTTGCACATGGCAGTGCTAGCTGGCGACCGCCTTCACGCCGCCTCAGGATTAGCTGTCAAGTCTGTCTTCTTTTCACACCCCCCAGGGAAGGCTGACACACATGGAAGCAGCATTATGGCCTCAGACTAAGTCTTGTGAGGGCCACACTCCTCAATGTAGCATCATCAGACTAAGTCTTGTGAGGGCCACACTCCTCAATGTAGCATCGTCACACTAAGTCTTGTGAGGGCTACACTCCTCAATGTAGCATCATCACACTAAGTCTTGTGAGGGCCACCATCCTCAATGTAGCATCGTCACACTAAGTCTTGTGAGGGCCACACTCCTCAATGTAGCATCATCACACTAAGTCATGTGAGGGCCACACTCCTCAATGTAGCATCATCAGACTAAGTCTTGTGAGGGCCACACTCTTCAATGTAGCATCATCAGACTAAGTCTTGTGAGGGCCACACTTCTCAATGTAGTATCATCAGACTAAGTCTTGTGAGGGTCACACTTCTCAATGTAGCATCATCACACTAAGTCTTGTGAGGGCCACCATCCTCAATGTAGCATCATCAGACTAAGTCTTGTGAGGGCCACACTCCTCAATGTAGCATCATCAGACTAAGTCTTGTGAGGGCCACACTCCTCAATGTAGCATCATCACACTAAGTCTTGTGAGGGCCACACTCCTCAATGTAGCATCATCAGACTAAGTCTTGTGAGGGCTACACTCCTCAATGTAGCATCATCACACTAAGTCTTGTGAGGGCCACACTCCTCAATGTAGCATCATCAGACTAAGTCTTGTGAGGGCCACACTCCTCAATGTAGCATCATCAGACTAAGTCTTGTGAGGGCCACACTCCTCAATGTAGCATCATCAGACTAAGTCTTGTGAGGGCCACACTCCTCAATGTAGCATCATCAGACTAAGTCTTGTGAGGGCCACACTCCTCAATGTAGCATCATCAGACTAAGTCTTGTGAGGGCCACACTCTTCAATGTAGCATCATCAGACTAAGTCTTGTGAGGGCCACACTCTTCAATGTAGCATCATCAGACTAAGCTAATTGACTAAGTAGCGAATAGGGAGTGTGAGCTACTGTTTGCAGTCCGCAGGTAAGGAAACTGCTGCCACAGGTGCAGATTGATTGGAAATACTTGAGTGTGGATCAGCTCACAAAGTCCACATTTTATTCAGTTTTTGTGACACAGTTTTCAGTCCAGTTTGGTGAATGTTGTTTTTAGCAGGCCAGGAGATCTTCTATACCAGGGGTGTCCAAACTACTGAATCTTAGCGACAATAGTAATAACGTAATAGTCTGACTAATGTGAGTAATTCATCTCCATGACCTTTAATTAAGTTCACAATATAAGAATGCACAGCATTTACTTATATGACCCAAAGCAAACAACCTTCCCTAGTAATAGTGCAAAAAAAATAAATATCCAAGCAACACAAAATGTCAACAGACATGAATATGAATATGCTTGATATTTCTGATTGAATACACAACTTTAAGGAGGTCGTCACAGAAGTAAACACATACTTTCACAAACTCTTAACATCCAATTATTATTATAATTGTAATATTATAATTATTAACAATTATTTTCAGCCAATTGCGGCCCCAAGTCAAAATGTTTTAAACCTCATCGTGTGGTTGTGGTTATTACGGAAATATTATATAATACAAGTAAAATATGGCTGACAAATCAGAATTAAATGCAAAAATCCTTCATTTATTGTTAGAATCTTTGGACAACTTTGTCCAGTATTTCAAGTTAAAACATGGCAATGTAAGACAATAAAATAATAACAATAATATTAGAATGATTAATAATCATAAAGTTAACAATGAAGATGTTTAAGATGCTACAATCTCTGGCACCAGTGGTCGCGTCAACAACAGCTAACTAGCATTAGCATTAGCATTAGTCATAAAGTTAGTAAAAACATATTGAATCATAGAAGTCATGACTTTGGAGTAAGAGATGACTTGTGTACTCTTGGAGGTGTGACTGTTCAACCTTTTACTCACATGCTGCTAATTATTGCAACTCTCCGCGTTTAATGCGAGATTCCGATTTTATTGGCCATTCCGTGTGGGTGCAAATCATAGTCTTTTGCAACAGGAGTGTCTAAAGTGCACGTTTAACAGCACAATCAGTAACATTTTCAATTAGCACGTTAACGTTAGCAGGTATACACCTCAGTGTTATATATTGTGTTACTTGTCCAATGGTACCTGTTAGCATGTTCATGTTAGCATGCTTTTTGGAAACATACACCTCAGTCTTATTTTGATATTTGATGCATGCTAACGTTAGCATGCTAGCTTTTTAAACACATTTTCAGATACACATCTCCAAGTAATGTATTTTGGTAGTTGACCATGTTAAAGTTAGCATTTTAGCATGATATCATTGGCATGTAAGCTTTTTTAGAGCTAATTTAGCAGGTGTACATTTCAGTGTTATATATGTTGTTACTTGTCCAATGATACCTGTTAGCATGTTCATGTTAGCATGCTTTTTGTAAACATACACCTTATTTTGATATTTGATGCATGCTAATCTTAGCATGCTATCATTTTAAACACATTTTTCAGGTACACACCTCAGAGTAAAACTTGACTGTTTTACACTTACCATTTTATTAATGCTAACATTAGCATGTTAGCTTTTTTAGGTAATTTAGCAGGTAAACACCTCATATATTTTGTCATCTTTTGTTATTACATTAGCATGTTAGCATAGTGCTGTTAGCTTGCTGGCCGTTTTATCTCATTTTGCTCATAATTTTCAATTGCTTACTGTTAGCGTTTCAGTTCATTTGTAACCCTTCAGAACTCCGATATCATGTACTGGTTTTGAAGGTGAAAACGACAAAAATGGCCCCGCATCTTTTCATTTGTCAGTCTGTGGCCCTGACTGGAAACATTTTGGGCGCCCGTGAAAAAGAACACTTAGAAAAAGGAAAGGTATAATCTGAAAACACAGTTTAGCTTGTAAAGCAAAAAGTGTTCCAGTTTGTATTTGTGCAATATTATTGAAGCGAGCGCGTGTTAGTGGCCTCACAAGCTCATTAGCCAGGCTGCTCTGCTGCGAGGGCGCTAACCACCACGCTGCAGGTTACATTCAAGGGCCAAAAAGGCCACATGTGCTGAAAAGTGGGATATTATTATTCAGCGAGCAGCTGCTAGCCATGACAGGACAACGCTCGGCTTCTGCAGCACATCTTGACTTTCTGGGGCCTCAAGAATCCTTCCAACTAACGTCACCTTTTCTTATACTAAACCATGACACCACTGAGGGCCACACATTGACCATGACACCACTGAGGGCCACACATTGACCATGACACCACTGAGGGCCACACATTGACCATGACACCACTGAGGGCCACACATTGACCATGTGCACCACTGAGGGCCACACATTGACCATGACACCACTGAGGGCCACACATTGACACATCAAAGGATGCAGAGTATGGAAGGAGTGCACGGTAGGAAGAGAGATGAATGATCTGAATAGAAGGTGGCAGGGAGGGAGTAAGCTCAGTTTGGAGGGGGGAGAGAGCATATGACACAACTCAGTGGAGACAACAGTGCACTGTTAACTCTGAATAAAGAGACTTTCAAATGAGAAGACAAGAAGGGAGAAGAAATACCTTCTCAGTGAGTTATGTGGACGAGGTCACTCTCTGGTCAGAATGTGCTTTTTACGTTTGTGATGGCACTTCCCATCACGCAAACTGTTAGCACATTGGCCAGATAGCATCAAGTAACAAAACATATGAGCTAAAAAACAGCTAACATGTAAACAGTAATATGCTGACATTGACATGCTAAGTTAGCATTAATGACATAGCAAGATATATGACACTGAGGTGTAAACCTTAGCTATAAAAGCCAGCACAATATTGTTAGCATGCCAAAATGCTAATTGTGACATGTGTCAAGTATTAAATTATATTACTCCGAGGTGAGTATCTGAAAAACATGTTTGAAATGCTAGCGTGCTAACATTAGCACGCATCAAGTACCAACATATGACTAAAGTGTGCAATTACAAAATCAGCTAAAAAAAAAGATAGCATGCTAAAATTAACATGCTAACATGTGTCATTTGTCCATTTTGTGTGAATGTTGATGAGCTAACGCCGAACTGAAATGCTAATAATTAGCACGCTGGCTGGATAGCATCAAGTATCAAAACATATGATCGAAATGAG
The DNA here is from genome assembly GCF_033978685.3 of Nerophis lumbriciformis. Taxonomy (NCBI): domain Eukaryota; kingdom Metazoa; phylum Chordata; class Actinopteri; order Syngnathiformes; family Syngnathidae; genus Nerophis; species Nerophis lumbriciformis. The sequence continues at coordinate 46,789,007 of NC_084561.2, read as the reverse complement.
TCAAAACAGCTAGCATGCACACAGTAACATGCTAACAATAGCATTAGTTAAGAAAAACTAAAATATAAGACACTGATGTGTAATCCTGCTAAACTAGCTGTGAAAGCATGCTATTATGCTAACTGTGTCAAGTGTTAAAATATAACTCTGAGGTGTGTCGGCTTCCTCCCACCTCCAAAGACAT